>NW_028317718.1:768987-778987 GCF_055824585.1 Amblyomma mixtum | reverse complement strand
TAGACGGGGTCGCTTTATCCGGACTTTGCCGTTCGGGCGCGTCTGCCCCGGTAGACGGGGTCGCCTCTTTCGGACTTCGCCGTTCGGGCGCGTCTGCCCCGGTAGACGGGGTCGCTTTGTTCGGACTTTGCCGTTCGGGCGCGTTCGCCCCGGCCTACGCGGGACGAAAGTCGTTTGCGACTTTGCCTTCCCTGTGTAGGGCGTTCAAAGGCGAATCTTTTGTTACCAATCTCGTCACTTTGCTACCAGTCTGGGCCGAGATACGTGCGATTGAACGGTATCGCCTAGGCAGACGCGGTACGGGGTTTTCGAATTTTTAAAGGTCCTTTTCTCTGGCGGAGCACGACGAATTTTACAGCGCCGCGTCGGCCGCGCTGCGGCGCATCTTTTTCGATCATCACATTGCGGTCGGAGCAGCGGGCGATTAACCGCTCGCGACAGGGAGACTTTGACCATTTCAAACTTTTCACGGCCGGCCCCTATGTCTCAAGCCTTCGAATTTGAAGTCAGTGTGCAGGCGAATCTTTTGCCACCGGTCCCGTCGTTTTCCTGCCATTCTCGCTCGAGATAGGGGCGATTCAACAGTCTCGCCTAGGCAGACGCGGTCCCGCCTAGGCAGACGCGGTTCCCTCCCCGGCGAACGCGGTAAATGGTCTTCGAGTTTTTAGAGGCACTTTTACCTGGCGGAACGCGACGAAATTTACGCCACGCGTCGGCCGCGCCGGCGCGCATCTTGTGCAGTCATCCCCGACCCGCTGCTTCCAATGTAGCCGGAGCAGCGGGCGATTGACCAGTCTCGCAAGGGGCCGCCTTTTCGAATTCTCGCGGCCGTCGCCTTGAGCGCAGCCGCTCAGTTTTTAGTTGCGCGCGTTGGGCTGAGAAGGGCGAACATTTTGAGACCTCTCCCGTCCCTTTCGCGCAACGCAAGGCAGAGTAACGCTCGTTTGAAGCTCGCCTAGGCAGACGCGGTCTCGCCTAGGCAGACGCGGTTGCCTCCCCGGCGGACGCGGTGAACGGTCTTCGAACTTTTAAGGGCACTTTTAACAGGCCGAACGCGACGAAATTTACGCCACGTGTCGGCCGCACCGCGGCGCATCTTGTGCAGTCATCCCCGACCCGCTGCTTCCACTGCAGCCGGAGCAGCGGGCGAATGACCAGTCTCGCAAGGGGCCGCCTTTTCGAATTCTCGCGGCCGTCGCCCTGAGCGCAGCCGCTCAATTTTTAGCTGCGCGCGTTCGGCTGGGAAGGGCGAACATTTTGAGACCTCTCCCGTCCCTTTTGCGCAACGCAAGGCAGAGTTGCGCTCGTTTGAAGCTCGCCTAGGCAGACGCAGTCCCGCCTAGGCAGACGCGGTTGCCTCCCCGGCGGACGCGGTGAACGGTCTTCGAACTTTTAAGGGCACTTTTAACTGGCGGAACGCGACGAAATTTAAGCCACGTGTCGGCCGCACCGCGACGCATCTTGTGCAGTCATCGCCGACTCGCTGCTTCCACTGCAGCCGGAGCAGCGGGCGATTGACCAGGCTCGCAAGGGGCCGCCTTTTCTAATCTTCGCGGCGGTTCCCGTGCGCGCAGCCGCTCAATTTTTAGTTCCGCGCGTTGGGCTGAGAGAGGCGAACATTTTGAGACCTTTCCCGTCCCTTTCGCGCAACGCAAGTGAGAGTTACGCTCGTTTGAAGCTCGCCTAGGCAGACGCGGTCCCGCCTAGGCAGACGCGGTTGCCTCTCCGGCGGACGCGGTAAACGGTCTTCGAGTTTTTAAAGGCACTTTGAACGGGCGGAGCGCGACCAAATTTACGCCACGGTTCGGCCGCGCCGGCGCGCATCTTGTGCAGTTATCGCGGACTCGCTGCTTGCACTGTAGCCGGAGCAGCAGGTGATTGACCAGGCTCGCAAGGGGCCGCCTTTTCTAGTCTTCGCGGCGGTTCCCGTGGGCGAATCCGCTCCATTTTTATATCCGCGTGTGGGGCTGAGAAAGGCAAACATTGTGAGACCTTTCCCGTCCCTTTCGCGCAACGCAAGTGAGAGTTACGCTCGTTTGAAGCTCGCCTAGGCAGACGCGGTCCCGCCTAGGCAGACGCGGTAAATGGTCTTCGAATTTTTAAACGCACTTTGAACTGGCGGAGCGCGACGAAATTTACGCCACGGTTCGGCCGCGCCGGCGCGCATCTTGTGCAGTTATCGCGGACTCGCTGCTTGCACTGTAGCCGGAGGAGCAGGTGATTGACCAGGCTCGCAAGGGGCCGCCTTTTCTAATCTTCGCGGCCGTTCCCGTGGGCGAATCCGCTCCATTTTTAGATCCGCGTGTGGGGCTGAGAAAGGCGAACATTTTGAGACCTTTCCCGTCCCTTTCGCGCAACGCAAGTGAGAGTTACGCTCGTTTGAAGCTCGCCTAGGCAGACGCGGTCCCGCCTAGGCAGACGCGGTTGCCTCCCCGGCGGACGCGGTAAATGGTCTTCGACTTTTTAAAGGCACTTTGAACTGGCGGAGCGCGACGAAATTTACGCCACGGTTCGGCCGCGCCGGCGCGCATCTTGTGCAGTTATCGCGGACTCGCTGCTTGCACTGTAGCCGGAGCAGCAGGTGATTGACCAGGCTCGCAAGGGGCCGCCTTTTCTAATCTTCGCGGCCGTTCCCGTGGGCGAATCCGCTCCATTTTTAGTTCCGCGCGTTGGGCTGAGAAAGGCGAACATTTTGAGACCTTTCTCGTCCCTTTTGCGCAACGCAAGTGAGAGTTACGCTCGTTTGAAGCTCGCCTAGGCAGACGCGGTTGCCTCCCCGGCGGACGCGGTAAACGGTCTTCGAATTTTTAAAGGCACTTTGAACTGGCGGAGCGCGACGAAATTTACGCCACGGTTCGGCCGCGCCGGCGCGCATCTTGTGCAGTCATCGCCGACTCGCTGCTTCCACTGCAGCCGGAGCAGCGGGCGATTGACCAGGCTCGCAAGGGGCCGCCTTTTCTAATCTTCGCGGCGGTTCCCGTGGGCGCAGCCGCTCAATTTTTAGTTCCGCGCGTTCGGCTGAGAGAGGCGAACATTTTGAGACCTTTCCCGTCCCTTTCGCGCAACGCAAGTGAGAGTTACGCTCGTTTGAAGCTCGCCTAGGCAGACGCGGTCCCGCCTAGGCAGACGCGGTTGCCTCCCCGGCGGACGCGGTAAACGGTCTTCGACTTTTTAAAGGCACTTTGAACTGGCGGAGCGCGACCAAATTTACGCCACGGATCGGCCGCGCCGGCGCGCATCTTGTGCAGTCATCGCCGACCCGCTGCTTGCACTGTAGCCGGAGCAGCGGGCGATTGAGCAGTCTCGCAAGGGGCCGCCTTTTCTAATCTTCGCGGCCGTTCCCGTGGGCGAATCCGCTCCATTTTTAGATCCGCGTGTGGGGCTGAGAAAGGCGAACATTTTGAGACCTTTCCCGTCCCTTTCGCCCAACGCAAGTGAGAGTTACGCTCGTTTGAAGCTCGCCTAGGCAGACGCGGTCCCGCCTAGGCAGACGCGGTTGCCTCCCCGGCGGACGCGGTAAATGGTCTTCGAGTTTTTAAAGGCACTTTGAACTGGCGGAGCGCGACCAAATTTACGCCACGGTTCGGCCGCGCCGGCGCGCATCTTGTGCTGTCATCGCGGACTCGCTGCTTGCACTGTAGCCGGAGCAGCGGGCGATTGACCAGTATCGCAAGGGGCCGCCTTTTCTAATCTTCGCGGCCGTTCCCGTGGGCGAATCCGCTCCATTTTTCGTTCCGCGCGTTGGGCTGAGAAAGGCGAACATTTTGAGACCTTTCCCGTCCCTTTCGCGCAACGCAAGTGAGAGTTACGCTCGTTTGAAGCTCGCCTAGGCAGACGCGGTCCCGCCTAGGCAGACGCGGTTGCCTCCCCGGCGGACGCGGTAAATGGTCTTCGAGTTTTTAAAGGCACTTTGAACTGGCGGAGCGCGACCAAATTTACGCCACGGTTCGGCCGCGCCGGCGCGCATCTTGTGCTGTCATCGCGGACTCGCTGCTTGCACTGTAGCCGGAGCAGCGGGTGATTGACCAGGCTCGCAAGGGGCCGCCTTTTCTAATCTTCGCGGCCGTTCCCGTGGGCGAATCCGCTCCATTTTTAGTTCCGCGCGTTGGGCTGAGAAAGGCGAACATTTTGAGACCTTTCTCGTCCCTTTCGCGCAACGCAAGTGAGAGTTACGCTCGTTTGAAGCTCGCCTAGGCAGACGCGGTCCCGCCTAGGCAGACGCGGTTGCCTCCCCGGCGGACGCGGTAAACGGTCTTCGAATTTTTAAAGGCACTTTGAACTGGCGGAGCGCGACGAAATTTACGCCACGGTTCGGCCGCGCCGGCGCGCACCTTGTGCAGTCATCGCCGACTCGCTGCTTCCACTGCAGCCGGAGCAGCGGGCGATTGACCAGGCTCGCAAGGGGCCGCCTTTTCTAATCTTCGCGGCGGTTCCCGTGGGCGCAGCCGCTCAATTTTTAGTTCCGCGCGTTGGGCTGAGAGAGGCGAACATTTGGAGACCTTTCCCGTCCCTTTCGCGCAACGCAATTGAGAGTTACGCTCGTTTGAAGCTGGCCTAGGCAGACGCGGTCCCGCCTAGGCAGACGCGGTTGCCTCCCCGGCGGACGCGGTAAACGGTCTTCGAGTTTTTAAAGGCACTTTGAACTGGCGGAGCGCGACCAAATTTACGCCACGGTTCGGCCGCGCCGGCGCGCATCTTGTGCTGTCATCGCGGACTCGCTGCTTGCACTGTAGCCGGAGCAGCGGGCGATTGACCAGGCTCGCAAGGGGCCGCCTTTTCTAATCTTCGCGGCGGTTCCCGTGGGCGCAGCCGCTCAATTTTTAGTTCCGCGCGTTGGGCTGAGAGAGGCGAACATTTGGAGACCTTTCCCGTCCCTTTCGCCCAACGCAAGTGAGAGTTACGCTCGTTTGAAGCTCGCCTAGGCAGACGCGGTCCCGCCTAGGCAGACGCGGTTGCCTCCCCGGCGGACGCGGTAAATGGTCTTCGAGTTTTTAAAGGCACTTTGAACTGGCGGAGCGCGACCAAATTTACGCCACGGTTTGGCCGCGCCGGCGCGCATCTTGTGCAGTCATCGCCGACCCGCTGCGTCCACTGCAGCCGGAGCAGCGGGCGATTGACCAGTATCGCAAGGGGCCGCCTTTTCGAATTCTCGCGGCCGTTGCCTTGAGCGCAGCCGCTCAATTTTTAGTTGCGCGCGTTGGGCTGAGAAAGGCGAACATTTTGAGACCTTTCCCGTCCGTTTCGCGCAACGCAAGTGAGAGTTACGCTCGTTTGAAGCTCGCCTAGGCAGACGCGGTCCCGCCTAGGCAGACGCGGTAAATTGTCTTCGAATTTTTAAAGGCACTTTCACCTGGCGGAACGAGACGAAATTTACGCCACGTGTCGGCCGCGCTGCCGCCCATCTTGTGCTGTCGTCCTCGACCCGCTGCTTCCACTGTAGCCGGAGCAGCGGGTGATTGACCAGGTTCGCAAGGGGCCGCCTTTTCGAATGTTCACGGCCGTTCCCGTGGGCGCAGCCGCTCAATTTTTAGTTCCGCGTGTGGGGCTGAGAAAGGCGAATATTTTGAGACCTTTCCCGTCCCTTTCGCGCAACGGAAGGCAGAGTTACGTTCGTTTGAAGCCCGCTCCGGTAGACGCGCTTATGACCCGCGGGGGTCTGGGTACTTATCGCTGCATATATAAGGGGGCATACCGCCTAGGCAGACGCGAAACAGTAAAGCGTCCGCTTTGTCAGCAAAGTCCGAAACGGACCTCTCGACGCCCGGGAGGTGAATTCGGGCTTTAGGCGGCCTCGGCAGATGTGATTTTCATGAGTTTGTGCATTATTTATGCGAGTTTTGCGGCGAACGCGCCTCGAGTACGGCGGCTCGCCCGACGGCTATGTCCACGAGTACGGCTCGTGCGGGGCGCCGCGGAAGCGCGGTTGTGCGATGCCGCAGCAAAGCGCGCACGATTTGAGTGGCTTTTGCGGCGAACGCTCCTCGAGTACGGCGGTTCGCCCGATGACAATGTCCACGAGTACGGCTCGTGCGGGGCGCCGCGGAAGTGCTTTTTTGCGATGCCGCAGCAAAGCGCGCTCGATTTGAGGGGCTCTTGCCGCCAACGCGCCTCGAGTACGGCGGTTGGCCCGATGACAATGTCCACGAGTACGGCTCGTGCGGGGCGCCGGGGAAGCGCTTTTGTGCGATGCCGCAGGAAAGCGCGCACGTTTTGAGCGGCTCTTGCGGCGAACGCGCCTCGAGTACGGCGGTTCGCCCGACTATGTCCACGAGTACGGCTCGTGCGGGGCGCCGGGGCAGCGCTTTCGTGCGGTGCCGCAGGAAAGCGCGCACGATTTGAGCGGCTCTTGCGGCGAACGCGCCTCGAGTACGGCGGTTCGCCCGATGACCATGTCCACGAGTACGGCTCGTGCGGGGCGCCGGGGCAGCGCTTTCGTGCGATGCCGCAGGAAAGCGCGCACGTTTTGAGCGGCTCTTGCGGCGAACGCGCCTCGAGTACGGCGGTTCGCCCGACGGCTATGTCCACGAGTACGGCTCGTGCGGGGCGCCGGGGCAGCGCTTTCGTGCGATGCCGCAGGAAAGCGCGCACGTTTTGAGCGGCTCTTGCGGCGAACGCGCCTCGAGTACGGCGGTTCGCCCGACGGCTATGTCCACGAGTACGGCTCGTGCGGGGCGCCGGGGCAGCGCTTTCGTGCGATGCCGCAGGAAAGCGCGCACGATTTGAGCGGCTCTTGCGGCGAACGCGCCTCGAGTACGGCGGTTCGCCCGATGACCATGTCCACGAGTACGGCTCGTGCGGGGCGCCGGGGCAGCGCTTTCGTGCGATGCCGCAGGAAAGCGCGCACGTTTTGAGCGGCTCTTGCGGCGAACGCGCCTCGAGTACGGCGGTTCGCCCGACGGCTATGTCCACGAGTACGGCTCGTGCGGGGCGCCGGGGCAGCGCTTTCGTGCGATGCCGCAGGAAAGCGCGCACGTTTTGAGCGGCTCTTGCGGCGAACGCGCCTCGAGTACGGCGGTTCGCCCGACGGCTATGTCCACGAGTACGGCTCGTGCGTGGCGCCGGGGATGCGCTTTTGTGCGATGCCGCAGCAAAGCGCGCACGATTTGTGGGGCTCTTGCCGCCAACGCGCCTCGAGTACGGCGGTTCGCCCGATGACAATGTCCACGAGTACGGCTCGTGCGGCGCGCCGGGGCAGCGCTTTCGTGCGATGCCGCAGGAAAGCGCGCACGATTTGAGCGGCTCTTGCGGCGAACGCGCCTCGAGTACGGCGGTTCGCCCGACGGCTATGTCCACGAGTACGGCTCGTGCGGGGCGCCGCGGAAGCGCGGCGTTGTGATGCCGCGGCAAAGCGCGCACGATTTGTGCGGCCCTTGCGGCGAAAGTGGCACGAGTACGGCGATTTACTCACCCACGGAGGTCTGGGTACTTATCGCTGCTATTATATGGGGGTCCCAGTGGAGCAGTCGGCGGCGCGCGCCCGCGTGTGCGCGCCGTGACCGGGTCTGATATGCGGCCTCGTGCCCAGCGTGTCCCCGTCCCTCGGACCCCACGGCATTCGTCTGCAGCCGACGCCGCGCCGACGGCGCGAAAGGAGGCACCGGGACCGAAAAGGACGAGGGATTATAATCCCGCACTTTGAACGCATTCGCGGCAGCCGGGTTCTCTTGCTGCTTCGTCCTTCCCAGCCTTCGAGTAGTCTGTCGGTGCGCTACCGAAACGCCGTCCATGGCACTGTGGCCGGTGGGCTCCTATTGCGGGAGTAGACTGATGAACGTCCGCTTTGCGGCTTGTTCCAAGTACGCGCTGCGTAGCCACGGCTAGGCGGTGCCTGTCTCCTTGCGAAGCAATGATGTGGCGAAATGGTCGAGTAGGGAGCAGCACGATGGCGCACCCGGGGAGCGACCGGACCGGGGGGCTTGGGGCAACCCCCTCCCCTACAAAAGGGTGCAGCAGCGGTAGGCGGTGATGACTCGCCTTGAAAGATGTGAACAGCAGTTGAGTGTGAACAGCAACAAAAAAACCGCTGCTGGAGTCCGGGGGGTAGCGTCGCTGCAGATCGCAGAAAGGTGCGTGAGGACGGTGGCACAGAGCTCCAAGAATATGTATTTCTAGCAAACGCCGGTGCTTCGAGGTGTTCTGCGGTCAGGCCCGTGCGAGAGGAGCGGGCGTGCCCAAGAAGGCACAAGGAGACCCACCTCTGATGAAGACCGGAATTGGAGCGCCACGCGTCGGCTCAGCACTTCTGCCTTAGTGGTTGCCAAATGCTTCGTCATCCTATTAGTGACGCGCAAGCCATTATCGCACGAAAGCTTCGAGAGACTTTGCTCGCTTTGGCTTTGAGGCACGCGCAGCATGCCGAACGGACGGCTGCGAGGCGCGAAAGACGTCGGTCGAAACTGCGACTGGAGACCAGGGGAAAAGCCCGGTGCCTAAAACCCTGGTTGTACTGTACGGATTTGAACAAACCAAACGCACGACTCTAAGCGGTGGATCACTCGGTTCTCGGGTCGATGAAGAACGCAGCCAGCTGCGAGACTTGGTGTGAATTGCAGGACACACTGAGCACTGATTCTTCGAACGCACATTGCGCCCTTGGGTCTTCCCTTGGGTTCGTCTGTCTGAGGGTCGGATCATATATCAAGAGAGGCGCCGGCGCCCGGGGATGGCGCGGCCGGCGACTCGTTTTGACCGTGTCGGCAAAGAGGACGGCTCTGTACGGAACGCCGAAGATCCCTCGAAAGACTTTGCGAATGAGGAGGAGAGCGGGTCGAACCCTTCAGCCGCGCGCAAAGCGGCAGAGTCGGGTCGCCCTGCGCTGACGTAACGCGGGCCGGCGGCTGCTAGCCGTAGAGCGTCACGCCTCAGAAAGCGACCGCCGCAGGAAGGGATTACCTGCAGGGAAAGAGCGGTCCGACGGGAGACGAGGCTGTTTGGACGGGCGGCGAAGCGCTGCCTGCTGGCCCGCGGAGAAGTAGCCGAACTGCTGCGAGAAGCGCAGAGACGGGAACGCCCTGTTCCGGGCACGCCCGCGCGAGAAAAAGGGATACCTCGCGCGGGGTGCAGGGAGGTGACGGGCGCGAGCGCGGTGTGCGCAGCACAGTTCGGCAAAGCGCAGAGGCGCGCCGTGTGCGCGGCAACGAAGGGGTCCCCCGGACCCTGCGAAAAGGGACCGCCTCCTCGAGTGGGCGCGAAGTCGAGTACGGGTCGAACGGACGCGATCTCGTTGCGAGCGCAGTCCGCCGTCGGTCTAAGTGCTTCGCAGTCTCTGCCCCGAGAAAAACTGGGCCACTCCAGTTGGGGCGGGGCCGACGCAAAACTCTGACGATGCCCCTACGCCAGGCCGAGGTCGTTCTCTCGAGGGAAAGAGAGGCGGCAGGGAATTTATTCGGCCGCGGCGGTCGGGGGTTCACACTCTCTGCGTTCAGTGTTCCGCGCGCAACCGAATGCGCGCCGTCCCGAGCGCCGGTCAGAGGTGCCTTCCAGTCTCGCTCGCAGTCGCCGAGGGTGCTGCCGACTGAGAGCGGGGAATGGGCGGAAGGTGCCGGCCGGAGACGAGGGAAGGACGCGCGCGCGCGCGACCGCGCCGGAATCGAACGCGAGAAAATGCATATCTGTGTCGACCTCAGATCAGGCGAGACAACCCGCTGAATTTAAGCATATCACTAAGCGGAGGAAAAGAAACCAACAGGGATTCCCCGAGTAGCTGCGAGCGAAACGGGACCTAGCCCAGCACCGAATCCCCCGTCCTTGCAGGCGGTCGGGAAATGTGGTGTATGGGAGGCAACGTTCCCGGGAGTTTGCGACGGTGCAAGTCCCCCTGACAGGGGCTTGTCCCAGAGTGGGTGCCAGGCCCGTCTCCGCCGTTGCGCGCCCGGGACGAAGCCTCCCGTGAGTCGGGTTGCTTGAGAGTGCAGCCCTAAGTGGGTGGTAAACTCCATCTAAGGCTAAATACGACCGAGAGACCGATAGTCAACAAGTACCGTGAGGGAAAGTTGAAAAG
>NW_028317718.1:763987-766487 GCF_055824585.1 Amblyomma mixtum | reverse complement strand
CGCGGCCCATACGGCCGCAGGGACGAAAAAATTGTCTTTTCTAAATAGTTTTTTGGCCTCTGGCTAACTCAGCTATAGAGTGCCACACGTTCCTGCTGCGCTCCGCAGCTTTGTGCTACCCTCGTTTTTCCATTCATCTAGCGGCTGAGCAGTGTGCTCGAAGTCCGCGAGTGGCGAGTGTGAAGTCCGCTGGTAGTGCGCGCCTACCAGCGTTGATTGATCCCGCTGCGTCCCCTTGCGCCCTCATGGGCGATGACCAGTAGCGGTTGAGCAGTGTGCTCACTAACCGCGAGTGGCGAGTGTGAAGTCCGCCGGTAGTGCATGCCTACCGGTGTTGATTGATCCCGCTGCGATACTTTGCGCCCTTTGGGGTGATGTCCTGTAGGCACCTCGTGTGAGTGCTGCCTGCCTGCCCTCGGCTTTAACTCTTGAGGAAGATCCTCTGGAATTTGCATATTTCTTGTGAGCTCCTGTGAAACTCACACAGCATTGAAACAATTCTGAATATTTTTACAATATCTTTCCTTGGAATATCCTCTTACCTTGAATTGTCCAAAGGGCACCTTCTTTCACAAGTGTGGGTGGCCCTGCAGCAAGCTAATTCTTGAAAGCGTTGCTTGCTCCTTTTTCACACGTCTTGAATTGTCCAAAGGGCACCTTCTTTCACAAGTGTGGGTGGCCCTGCAGCAAGCCAATTCTTGAAAGTGTTGCTTGCTCCTATTTCTCACAAGTGTAGCAATCTGCACTTCGTTTAGCGCTGCGAACCTTTAGAAGCGCTTGAAAAGACTTACGCAAACGATTCTTGAAGAAATTCGTCCCGGGCACGTCGAGGCCCTAACTTACTCGGCGCCCTCGCTTTGCGAGGCAGGGACCTCCTGGTCCAAGGGCACGTCGAGGCCCCACCTCTACTCGGCGCCCTCGCTTTGCGAGGCAGGGACCTCCGGGTCCACGGGCACGTCGAGGCCCCAACTTTACTCGGCGCCCTCGCTTTGCGAGGCAGGGACCTTCGGGTCTAAGGGCACGTCGAGGCCCCATCTCCACTCGGCGCCCTCGCTCCGCGAGGCAGGGACCCTTGGTCCAAGGGCACGTCACGGCCCCATCTGTCTACGTGGCGCCCTCGCTTCGCGAGGCAGGGACCTCCTGGTCCAAAGGGCACGTCACGGCCCTGTCTGTTCGTGACGACCCAGCTTGCTGGGGCGCGTTTGCGCACGAGCGCACATCGCGATTTTATGTGTTTTGTTTGCGTCCGAACGCGACTGCATTCCATATTGTTTTTTCCATTTTCCACTCTCCATTCTTCCGTTTCTTTTCCAATTGGTATTAGATAGGCTAGCCTAGATAGGTTCCACATTGTGTCCACCCGTACCCTACGACGCTCGCATTTTTCTACGAGGTCCACCACGCTCGCACTTTCCTTCGGGGTCCACAACGCTCGCTCGTCGGTTCCATCTCGCTTCCACCCACGTGGGTTCGGTTTTGGGCTTGGCTTCCACGGCTTCGTTTGTTCTTCGGTGTGTTGGCTGTGTGTCCTGGTCTGGCTTCGGATTGCTTCGGACTTGCAATATCTTACTCCGGTTCAAACTTGATAATTTTTTTTTATTATTTTTTTTTCTCTCTTTTTTTTTTTTTCTTTTATATATATCTCTTGTGCGGTTGTTAGGCACATACTGCCACAATGGCCACACACACGAGAGACTACACACTTTCTGAACTTATCTGCCACACCTGTAGTGTTAGGGTTACCTCGAGAATAAAACTCGAGGACCACTACAGATCCAAACATAGTACAACCCTGTTATGGTCTTGCACATTCTGTAATAACAAAACATTTCCTAGTTCCAAGTCTATGTCTGCACATGTCTCTAAGTGCAAGCGCTTGCATAATGATAGTATTACACGTGTTTCTAGTTCACTTCCTTGTCCTGAAATATCCGACACCAATGCACCTTCTGCACCTCAACCGGATGCACTCGCCGACGACCAAACACTTGACTATGACTCTGCCGTTTCATCTGGCTGCAACATTCTGTCGTCCCCAGGATCCGGACTTGCCTCTACAAGTCTCGACGCCGCAAACCTTCAAGCTCCAGCTCCCAGTCTTCAACCAGCTCAACCTTTGTGCTCTGCAGCCTACGTCGCTTCCACCCAAGGCCGATGGACGGATCTTGAATATGAATCCTTGGCACGCATGGAGGTTGCCTTAGGTCCTGTGCGCTCCATCGTGGACTCTCTGACATCTCGGCATCCTTACCAACGGTCTAGGGAAGCCATCGAGAAAGCTCGCCGCCAAGAGAAATACCAACTTATTCTCAACAGGCTACGCGCAGCAACTCCACCTCAGGAATCCCACCAGCCTACGGCATCCTCTCCAATGCAGGACATCCAAGCTGCCAATGTTGAAGATTATCCTCCAGTATATTCCCATTGTCGTTGGAGTGAGGCAGACATCATTGCTCTTGCCCTGGTTGAGGCGGAGCTAGGATATACTAAGAACATCAAT
>NW_028317718.1:721487-758987 GCF_055824585.1 Amblyomma mixtum | reverse complement strand
TTTCTTTTTTTTTCCATTTTTTTTTCTTTTTTTTCTTTTTTTTTCGCCCCGGTAGACGCGGTTTTGGCCGGAGATTGGCGCGGCGGCAGCCGCGCCCCGGAAACTTTTTTTCTTTTAGCATCCAGGTCGAACAGGAGTGAGCGGAGAGCGCGGCATTCCTTGGTGCCGCGCTGCCGGAGCTTAAGCGCCGCGAAATTTTCGCGCGCGCAGGGAGCCCGCTGCGCGGGCGCTTAAGCGCCGCGAAATTGCCCCTTTTCTCCCTGCCGGTTTGGCGGTCTTTGGCGCGGCCCTGCCGCCCCGGTAGACGGGGTTGTCTCTCTTTCGGACTTTGCCGATCGGGCGCGTTCGCCCCGGTTGACGGGGTCGCTTTATTCGGACTTTGCCGTTCGGGCGCGTCTGGCCCGGTAGACGGGGTCGCTTTATTCGGACTTTGCCGTTCGGGCGCGTCTGCCCCGGTAGACGGGGTCGCTTTATTCGGACTTTGCCGTTCGGGCGCGTCTGGCCCGGTAGACGGGGTCGCCTCTTTCGGACTTTGCCGTTCGGGCGCGTCTGCCCCGGTAGACGGGGTCGCTTTAATCGGACTTTGCCGTTCGGGCGCGTCTGGCCAGGTAGACGGGGTCGCCTCTTTCGGACTTTGACGTTCGGGCGCGTCTGCCCCGGTAGACGGGGTCGCTTTATTCGGACTTTGCCGTTCGGGCGCGTCTGCCCCGGTAGACGGGGTTGCCTCTTTCGGACTTTGCCGTTCCGGCGCGTCTGCCCCGGTAGACGGGGTCGCTTTATTCGGACTTTGCCGTTCGGGCGCGTCTGGCCCGGTAGACGGGGTCGCCTCTTTCGGACTTTGCCGTTCGGGCGCGTCTGCCCCGGTAGACGGGGTCGCTTTATTCGGACTTTGCCGTTCGGGCGCGTCTGCCCCGGTAGACGGGGTCGCCTCTTTCGGACTTTGCCGTTCCGGCGCGTCTGCCCCGGTAGACGGGGTCGCTTTATTCGGACTTTGCCGTTCGGGCGCGTCTGCCCCGGTAGACGGGGTCGCTTTAATCGGACTTTGCCGTTCGGGCGCGTCTGGCCAGGTAGACGGGGTCGCCTCTTTCGGACTTTGGCGTTCGGGCGCGTCTGCCCCGGTAGACGGGGTCGCTTTATTCGGACTTTGCCGTTCGGGCGCGGCTGGCCCGGTAGACGGGGTCGCCTCTTTCGGACTTTGGCGTTCGGGCGCGTCTGCCCCGGTAGACGGGGTCGCTTTATTCGGTCTTTGCCGTTCGGGCGCGTCTGCCCCGGTAGACGGGGTCGCCTCTTTCGGACTTTGCCGTTCGGGCGCGTCTGCCCCGGTAGACGGGGTCGCTTTATTCGGACTTTGCCGTTCGGGCGCGTCTGCCCCGGTAGACGGGGTCGCCTCTTTCGGACTTTGCCGTTCGGGCGCGTCTGCCCCGGTAGACGGGGTCGCTTTATTCGGACTTTGCCGTTCGGGCGCGTCTGCCCCGGTAGACGGGGTCGCCTCTTTCGGACTTTGCCGTTCCGGCGCGTCTGCCCCGGTAGACGGGGTCGCTTTATCCGGACTTTGCCGTTCGGGCACGTCTGCCCCGTTAGACGGGGTCGCTTTATTCGGACTTTGCCGTTCGGGCGCGTCTGGCCCGGTAGACGGGGTCGCTTTATTCGGACTTTGCCGTTCGGGCGCGTCTGCCCCGGTAGACGGGGTCGCCTCTTTCGGACTTCGCCGTTCGGGCGCGTCTGCCCCGGTAGACGGGGTCGCTTTGTTCGGACTTTGCCGTTCGGGCGCGTTCGCCCCGGCCTACGCGGGACGAAAGTCGTTTGCGACTTTGCCTTCCCTGTGTAGGGCGTTCAAAGGCGAATCTTTTGTTACCAATCTCGTCACTTTGCTACCAGTCTGGGCCGAGATACGTGCGATTGAACGGTATCGCCTAGGCAGACGCGGTACGGGGTTTTCGAATTTTTAAAGGTCCTTTTCTCTGGCGGAGCACGACGAATTTTACAGCGCCGCGTCGGCCGCGCTGCGGCGCATCTTTTTCGATCATCACATTGCGGTCGGAGCAGCGGGCGATTAACCGCTCGCGACAGGGAGACTTTGACCATTTCAAACTTTTCACGGCCGGCCCCTATGTCTCAAGCCTTCGAATTTGAAGTCAGTGTGCAGGCGAATCTTTTGCCACCGGTCCCGTCGTTTTCCTGCCATTCTCGCTCGAGATAGGGGCGATTCAACAGTCTCGCCTAGGCAGACGCGGTCCCGCCTAGGCAGACGCGGTTCCCTCCCCGGCGAACGCGGTAAATGGTCTTCGAGTTTTTAGAGGCACTTTTACCTGGCGGAACGCGACGAAATTTACGCCACGCGTCGGCCGCGCCGGCGCGCATCTTGTGCAGTCATCCCCGACCCGCTGCTTCCAATGTAGCCGGAGCAGCGGGCGATTGACCAGTCTCGCAAGGGGCCGCCTTTTCGAATTCTCGCGGCCGTCGCCTTGAGCGCAGCCGCTCAGTTTTTAGTTGCGCGCGTTGGGCTGAGAAGGGCGAACATTTTGAGACCTCTCCCGTCCCTTTCGCGCAAAGCAAGGCAGAGTAACGCTCGTTTGAAGCTCGCCTAGGCAGACGCGGTCTCGCCTAGGCAGACGCGGTTGCCTCCCCGGCGGACGCGGTGAACGGTCTTCGAACTTTTAAGGGCACTTTTAACAGGCCGAACGCGACGAAATTTACGCCACAAGTCGGCCGCACCGCGGCGCATCTTGTGCAGTCATCCCCGACCCGCTGCTTCCACTGCAGCCGGAGCAGCGGGCGAATGACCAGTCTCGCAAGGGGCCGCCTTTTCGAATTCTCGCGGCCGTCGCCCTGAGCGCAGCCGCTCAATTTTTAGCTGCGCGCGTTCGGCTGGGAAGGGCGAACATTTTGAGACCTCTCCCGTCCCTTTCGCGCAACGCAAGGCAGAGTTGCGCTCGTTTGAAGCTCGCCTAGGCAGACGCGGTCCTGCCTAGGCAGACGCGGTTGCCTCCCCGGCGGACGCGGTGAACGGTCTTCGAACTTTTAAGGGCACTTTTAACTGGCGGAACGCGACGAAATTTAAGCCACGTGTCGGCCGCACCGGCGCGCATCTTGTGCAGTCATCGCCGACCCGCTGCTTGCACTGTAGCCGGAGCAGCGGGCGATTGAGCAGTCTCGCAAGGGGCCGCCTTTTCTAATCTTCGCGGCCGTTCCCGTGGGCGAATCCGCTCCATTTTTAGATCCGCGTGTGGGGCTGAGAAAGGCGAACATTTTGAGACCTTTCCCGTCCCTTTCGCCCAACGCAAGTGAGAGTTACGCTCGTTTGAAGCTCGCCTAGGCAGACGCGGTCCCGCCTAGGCAGACGCGGTTGACTCCCCGGCGGACGCGGTAAATGGTCTTCGAGTTTTTAAAGGCACTTTGAACTGGCGGAGCGCGACCAAATTTACGCCACGGTTCGGCCGCGCCGGCGCGCATTTTGTGCTGTCATCGCGGACTCGCTGCTTGCACTGTAGCCGGAGCAGCGGGCGATTGACCAGTATCGCAAGGGGCCGCCTTTTCTAATCTTCGCGGCCGTTCCCGTGGGCGAATGCGCTCCATTTTTAGTTCCGCGCGTTGGGCTGAGAAAGGCGAACATTTTGAGACCTTTCCCGTCCCTTTCGCGCAAAGCAAGTGAGAGTTACGCTCGTTTGAAGCTCGCCTAGGCAGACGCGGTCCCGCCTAGGCAGACGCGGTAAATGGTCTTCGAATTTTTAAACGCACTTTGAACTGGCGGAGCGCGACGAAATTTACGCCACGGTTCGGCCGCGCCGGCGCGCATCTTGTGCAGTTATCGCGGACTCGCTGCTTGAAACTGTAGCCGGAGGAGCAGGTGATTGACCAGGCTCGCAAGGGGCCGCCTTTTCTAATCTTCGCGGCCGTTCCCGTGGGCGAATCCGCTCCATTTTTAGATCCGCGTGTGGGGCTGAG
Organism: Amblyomma mixtum; assembly: GCF_055824585.1. Classification (NCBI taxonomy): domain Eukaryota; kingdom Metazoa; phylum Arthropoda; class Arachnida; order Ixodida; family Ixodidae; genus Amblyomma; species Amblyomma mixtum. The sequence continues at coordinate 755,042 of NW_028317718.1, read as the reverse complement.
AAAGGCGAACATTTTGAGACCTTTCCCGTCCCTTTCGCGCAACGCAAGTGAGAGTTACGCTCGTTTGAAGCTCGCCTAGGCAGACGCGGTCCCGCCTAGGCAGACGCGGTTGCCTCCCCGGCGGACGCGGTAAATGGTCTTCGACTTTTTAAAGGCACTTTGAACTGGCGGAGCGCGACGAAATTTACGCCACGGTTCGGCCGCGCCGGCGCGCATCTTGTGCAGTCATCGCCGACTCGCTGCTTCCACTGCAGCTGGAGCAGCGGGCGATTGACCAGGCTCGCAAGGGGCCGCCTTTTCTAATCTTCGCGGCGGTTCCTGTGGGCGCAGCCGCTCAATTTTTAGTTCCGCGCGTTCGGCTGAGAGAGGCGAACATTTTGAGACCTTTCCCGTCCCTTTCGCGCAACGCAAGTGAGAGTTACGCTCGTTTGAAGCTCGCCTAGGCAGACGCGGTCCCGCCTAGGCAGACGCGGTTGCCTCCCCGGCGGACGCGGTAAACGGTCTTCGACTTTTTAAAGGCACTTTGAACTGGCGGAGCGCGACCAAATTTACGCCACGGATCGGCCGCGCCGGCGCGCATCTTGTGCAGTCATCGCCGACCCGCTGCTTGCACTGTAGCCGGAGCAGCGGCCGATTGAGCAGTCTCGCAAGGGGCCGCCTTTTCTAATCTTCGCGGCCGTTCCCGTGGGCGAATCCGCTCCATTTTTAGATCCGCGTGTGGGGCTGAGAAAGGCGAACATTTTGAGACCTTTCCCGTCCCTTTCGCCCAACGCAAGTGAGAGTTACGCTCGTTTGAAGCTCGCCTAGGCAGACGCGGTCTGCCTAGGCAGACGCGGTTGCCTCCCCGGCGGACGCGGTAAATGGTCTTCGAGTTTTTAAAGGCACTTTGAACTGGCGGAGCGCGACAAAATTTACGCCACGGTTCGGCCGCGCCGGCGCGCATTTTGTGCTGTCATCGCGGACTCGCTGCTTGCACTGTAGCCGGAGCAGCGGGCGATTGACCAGTATCGCAAGGGGCCGCCTTTTCTAATCTTCGCGGCCGTTCCCGTGGGCGAATCCGCTCCATTTTTAGTTCCGCGCGTTGGGCTGAGAAAGGCGAACATTGTGAGACCTTTCCCGTCCCTTTCGCGCAACGCAAGTGAGAGTTACGCTCGTTTGAAGCTCGCCTAGGCAGACGCGGTCCCGCCTAGGCAGACGCGGTTGCCTCCCCGGCGGACGCGGTAAATGGTCTTCGAGTTTTTAAAGGCACTTTGAACTGGCGGAGCGCGACCAAATTTACGCCACGGTTCGGCCGCGCCGGCGCGCATCTTGTGCTGTCATCGCGGACTCGCTGCTTGCACTGTAGCCGGAGCAGCGGGTGATTGACCAGGCTCGCAAGGGGCCGCCTTTTCTAATCTTCGCGGCCGTTCCCGTGGGCGAATCCGCTCCATTTTTAGTTCCGCGCGTTGGGCTGAGAAAGGCGAACATTTTGAGACCTTTCTCGTCCCTTTCGCGCAACGCAAGTGAGAGTTACGCTCGTTTGAAGCTCGCCTAGGCAGACGCGGTCCCGCCTAGGCAGACGCGGTTGCCTCCCCGGCGGACGCGGTAAACGGTCTTCGAATTTTTAAAGGCACTTTGAACTGGCGGAGCGCGACGAAATTTACGCCACGGTTCGGCCGCGCCGGCGCGCATCTTGTGCAGTAATCGCCGACTCGCTGCTTCCACTGCAGCCGGAGCAGCGGGCGATTGACCAGGCTCGCAAGGGGCCGCCTTTTCTAATCTTCGCGGCGGTTCCCGTGGGCGCAGCCGCTCAATTTTTAGTTCCGCGCGTTGGGCTGAGAGAGGCGAACATTTGGAGACCTTTCCCGTCCCTTTCGCGCAACGCAAGTGAGAGTTACGCTCGTTTGAAGCTGGCCTAGGCAGACGCGGTCCCGCCTAGGCAGACGCGGTTGTCTCCCCGGCGGACGCGGTAAACGGTCTTCGAGTTTTTAAAGGCACTTTGAACTGGCGGAGCGCGACCAAATTTACGCCACGGTTCGGCCGCGCCGGCGCGCATCTTGTGCTGTCATCGCGGACTCGCTGCTTGCACTGTAGCCGGAGCAGCGGGCGATTCGCCAGTATCGCAAGGGGCCGCCTTTTCTAATCTTCGCGGCCGTTCCCGTGGGCGAATCCGCTCCATTTTTAGATCCGCGTGTGGGGCTGAGAAAGGCGAACATTTTGAGACCTTTCCCGTCCCTTTCGCCCAACGCAAGTGAGAGTTACGCTCGTTTGAAGCTCGCCTAGGCAGACGCGGTCCCGCCTAGGCAGACGCGGTTGTCTCCCCGGCGGACGCGGTAAATGGTCTTCGAGTTTTTAAAGGCACTTTGAACTGGCGGAGCGCGACCAAATTTACGCCACGGTTTGGCCGCGCCGGCGCGCATCTTGTGCAGTCATCGCTGACCCGCTGCGTCCACTGCAGCCGGAGCAGCGGGCGATTGACCAGTATCGCAAGGGGCCGCCTTTTCGAATTCTCGCGGCCGTTGCCTTGAGCGCAGCCGCTCAATTTTTAGTTGCGCGCGTTGGGCTGAGAAAGGCGAACATTTTGAGACCTTTCCCGTCCGTTTCGCGCAACGCAAGTGAGAGTTACGCTCGTTTGAAGCTCGCCTAGGCAGACGCGGTCCCGCCTAGGCAGACGCGGTAAATTGTCTTCGAATTTTTAAAGGCACTTTGAACTGGCGGAGCGCGACGAAATTTACGTCACGGTTCGGCCGCGCCGGCGCGCATCTTGTGCAGTTATCGCGGACTCGCTGCTTGCACTGTAGCCGGAGCAGCAGGTGATTGACCAGGCTCGCAAGGGGCCGCCTTTTCTAATCTTCGCGGCCGTTCCCGTGGGCGAATCCGCTCCATCATTAGTTCCGCGTGTGGGGCTGAGAAAGGCGAACATTTTGAGACCTTTGTCGTCCCTTTCGCGCAACGCAAGTGAGAGTTACGCTCGTTTGAAGCTCGCCTAGGCAGACGCGGTCCTGCCTAGGCAGACGCGGTTGCCTCCCCGGCGGACGCGGTAAACGGTTTTCGAATTTTTAAAGGCACTTTCACCTGGCGGAACGAGACGAAATTTACGCCACGTGTCGGCCGCGCTGCCGCCCATCTTGTGCTGTCGTCCTCGACCCGCTGCATCCACTGTAGCCGGAGCAGCGGGTGATTGACCAGGTTCGCAAGGGGCCGCCTTTTCGAATGTTCACGGCCGTTCCCGTGGGCGCAGCCGCTCAGTTTTTAGTTCCGCGTGTGGGGATGAGAAAGGCGAATATTTTGAGACCTTTCCCGTCCCTTTCGCTCTACGGAAGGCAGAGTTACGTTCGTTTGAAGCCCGCTCCGGTAGACGCGCTTATGACCCGCGGGGGTCTGGGTACTTATCGCTGCATATATAAGGGGGCATACCGCCTAGGCAGACGCGAAACAGTAAAGCGTCCGCTTTGTCAGCAAAGTCCGAAACGGACCTCTCGACGCCCGGGAGGTGAATTCGGGCTTTAGGCGGCCTCGGCAGATGTGATTTTCATGAGTTTGTGCATTATTTATGCGAGTTTTGCGGCGAACGCGCCTCGAGTACGGCGGCTCGCCCGACGGCTATGTCCACGAGTACGGCTCGTGCGGGGCGCCGCGGAAGCGCGGTTGTGCGATGCCGCAGCAAAGCGCGCACGATTTGAGTGGCTTTTGCGGCGAACGCTCCTCGAGTACGGCGGTTCGCCCGATGACAATGTCCACGAGTACGGCTCGTGCGGGGCGCCGCGGAAGTGCTTTTTTGCGATGCCGCAGCAAAGCGCGCTCGATTTGAGGGGCTCTTGCCGCCAACGCGCCTCGAGTACGGCGGTTGGCCCGATGACAATGTCCACGAGTACGGCTCGTGCGGGGCGCCGGGGAAGCGCTTTTGTGCGATGCCGCAGGAAAGCGCGCACGTTTTGAGCGGCTCTTGCGGCGAACGCGCCTCGAGTACGGCGGTTCGCCCGACGGCTATGTCCACGAGTACGGCTCGTGCGGGGCGCCGGGGCAGCGCTTTCGTGCGATGCCGCAGGAAAGCGCGCACGATTTGAGCGGCTCTTGCGGCGAACGCGCCTCGAGTACGGCGGTTCGCCCGATGACCATGTCCACGAGTACGGCTCGTGCGGGGCGCCGGGGCAGCGCTTTCGTGCGATGCCGCAGGAAAGCGCGCACGTTTTGAGCGGCTCTTGCGGCGAACGCGCCTCGAGTACGGCGGTTCGCCCGACGGCTATGTCCACGAGTACGGCTCGTGCGGGGCGCCGGGGCAGCGCTTTCGTGCGATGCCGCAGGAAAGCGCGCACGTTTTGAGCGGCTCTTGCGGCGAACGCGCCTCGAGTACGGCGGTTCGCCCGACGGCTATGTCCACGAGTACGGCTCGTGCGGGGCGCCGGGGCAGCGCTTTCGTGCGATGCCGCAGGAAAGCGCGCACGATTTGAGCGGCTCTTGCGGCGAACGCGCCTCGAGTACGGCGGTTCGCCCGATGACCATGTCCACGAGTACGGCTCGTGCGGGGCGCCGGGGCAGCGCTTTCGTGCGATGCCGCAGGAAAGCGCGCACGTTTTGAGCGGCTCTTGCGGCGAACGCGCCTCGAGTACGGCGGTTCGCCCGACGGCTATGTCCACGAGTACGGCTCGTGCGGGGCGCCGGGGCAGCGCTTTCGTGCGATGCCGCAGGAAAGCGCGCACGTTTTGAGCGGCTCTTGCGGCGAACGCGCCTCGAGTACGGCGGTTCGCCCGACGGCTATGTCCACGAGTACGGCTCGTGCGTGGCGCCGGGGATGCGCTTTTGTGCGATGCCGCAGCAAAGCGCGCACGATTTGTGGGGCTCTTGCCGCCAACGCGCCTCGAGTACGGCGGTTCGCCCGATGACAATGTCCACGAGTACGGCTCGTGCGGCGCGCCGGGGCAGCGCTTTCGTGCGATGCCGCAGGAAAGCACGCACGATTTGAGCGGCTCTTGCGGCGAACGCGCCTCGAGTACGGCGGTTCGCCCGACGGCTATGTCCACGAGTACGGCTCGTGCGGGGCGCCGCGGAAGCGCGGCGTTGTGATGCCGCGGCAAAGCGCGCACGATTTGTGCGGCCCTTGCGGCGAAAGTGGCACGAGTACGGCGATTTACTCACCCACGGAGTCTGGGTACTTATCGCTGCTATTATATGGGGGTCCCAGTGGAGCAGTAGGCGGCGCGCGCCCGCGTGTGCGCGCAGTGACCGGGTCTGATATGCGGCCTCGTGCCCAGCGTGTCCCCGTCCCTCGGACCCCACGGCATTCGTCTGCAGCCTCATCCGCGTCTGCGATAGGGGCTGGTTGTCGGACGACGCTGTTTCCACGTTTTACGAGGTGTGTTCCGTGCTACCCGGACTCGATTCCGTGCGAGCGCGCCGAAGACGCGGGCGTGTCCCGTCGTCTGGCGGCTTGGCCGTCTCGGCTACGCAGCAAGCGCCGTCCAGTTGCCTAATGCTGCGGCCCTAGAGGCCGATGTGCGCACTGGTGGGCGCGTTACAAATGCTTTGCCTAAAGGCACACGTGCTCTCTTGCCGCGTGGCGATTGCCGTACCTACGGGTCGGATGCCGCAGCGAGCTCGAACGATGCACGGGCAGTGCAAGCTGCCGCGAAAAAGATGCGTCGCGCGCTGGGGGTTTATGGCGGCCCTATCGGCGGCGACGAGGCACCCTTCTGGGGCGAAAAGGGAATGCCTATGCATCATACCTGGTTGATCCTGCCAGTAATCATATGCTTGTCTCAAAGATTAAGCCATGCATGTCTAAGTACATGCCGAAATAAGGCGAAACCGCGAATGGCTCATTAAATCAGTTATGGTTCCTTAGATCGTTTCTTTCTACTTGGACAACTGTGGCAATTCTAGAGCTAATACATGCATTGAGCCTGAAGGCCTTTGGCTGACGGGCGCTTTTATTAGACCAAGACCCATCGGGCTCTGCCCGTACTCTGTGGTGACTCTGGATAACTTTGTGCTGATCGCATGGCCATGAGCCGGCGACGTTTCTTTCAAGTGTCTGCCTTATCAACTTTCGATGGTAGGTTACTTGCCTACCATGGTTGTTACGGGTAACGGAGAATCAGGGTTCGATTCCGGAGAGGGAGCCTGAGAAACGGCTACCACATCCAAGGAAGGCAGCAGGCGCGCAAATTACCCACTCCCGGCACGGGGAGGTAGTGACGAAAAATAACAATACGGGACTCTTTTGAGGCCCCGTAATTGAAATGAGTACACTCTAAATCCTTTAACGAGGATCAATTGGAGGGCAAGTCTGGTGCCAGCAGCCGCGGTAATTCCAGCTCCAATAGCGTATACTAAAGCTGCTGCGGTTAAAAAGCTCGTAGTTGGATCTCAGTTCCAGACGAGTAGTGCATCTACCCGATGCGACGGCTCGGACTGAACATCATGCCGGTCCTCTCTTGGTGCCCTTCATTGGTGCGTCTCGAGGTGGCCTGCGCTTTTACTTTGAAAAAATTAGAGTGCTCAATGCAGGCGAGTCGCCTGAATAAACTTGCATGGAATAATAGAACAAGACCCCGTTTCTGTTCTGTTGGTTTTTGGAATACGGGGTAATGATTAAGAGGGACAGACGGGGGCATTCGTATTGCGGCGCGAGAGGTGAAATTCTTGGACCGTCGCAAGACGAACTACTGCGAAAGCATTTGCCAAGAATGTTTTCTTTGATCAAGAACGAAAGTCAGAGGTTCGAAGGCGATCAGATACCGCCCTAGTTCTGACCATAAACGATGCCAACCAGCGATCCGCCTGAGTTACTCAAATGACTCGGCGGGCAGCTTCCGGGAAACCAAAGTATTTGGGTTCCGGGGGAAGTATGGTTGCAAAGCTGAAACTTAAAGGAATTGACGGAAGGGCACCACCAGGAGTGGAGCCTGCGGCTTAATTTGACTCAACACGGGAAAACTTACCCGGCCCGGACACTGGGAGGATTGACAGATTGAGAGCTCTTTCTTGATTCGGTGGATGGTGGTGCATGGCCGTTCTTAGTTGGTGGAGCGATTTGTCTGGTTAATTCCGATAACGAACGAGACTCTAGCCTATTAAATAGGTGCGGGGTTCCCAGCACCTTACAACCTTCTTAGAGGGACAAGCGGCTCCTAGCCGCACGAAACAGAGCAATAACAGGTCTGTGATGCCCTTAGATGTCCGGGGCCGCACGCGCGCTACACTGAAGGAAGCAGCGTGTCTTTATCCCTGTCTGAAAAGACTGGGTAACCCGTGGAACTTCTTTCGTGATTGGGATAGGGGCTTGCAATTGTTCCCCTTGAACGAGGAATTCCCAGTAAGCGCGAGTCATAAGCTCGCGTTGTTTACGTCCCTGCCCTTTGTACACACCGCCCGTCGCTACTACCGATTGAATGATTTAGTGAGGTCTTCGGACCGATGTCCGGCGCGGCCTTTCGGTTGCGCCGGTCTGTTGGAAAGATGACCAAACTTGATCATTTAGAGGAAGTAAAAGTCGTAACAAGGTTTCCGTAGGTGAACCTGCGGAAGGATCATTACCGGATTGTGCTTGTCACACCCGGCGCCGCCCCCACTTATAAGCGGGGGAAGGCCTCAACCGCGGAGTTGCGAGATTCTGAAGCCGCTTCTCTGCACAAACTGTTGCGCCCAGCGGAGCTCCGTCACCAAGGGAACGTCGGACCGGCTGTATCCGCAGGTTTGAACGGCGTAACGCACCACTCATGGTGGGCTTTCGGTTGTCGACAACCGTCGAAGAGGCGCAAACAGAGCCGGTAGGCAGGCCGAGGGAAAGGCCTGCCCGCTGCCAAGGGAACGGCGGCGGCTGCTGCGAAGTACGAAAGGAAACGCTGCTCGCTGGCTTTGTCGTGTTGCGACCACGAGTCGGTAGGCGGGCCGAGGGAAAGGCCTGCCCGCTGCCAAGGGAACGGCGGCGGCTGCTGCGAAGTACGAGAGGAACCGCGGCTCGCTGGCTTTGTCGTGTTGCGACCACCAGTCGGTAGGCGGGCCGAGGGAAAGGCCTGCCCGCTGCCAAGGGAACGGCGGCGGCTGCTGCGAAGTACGAGAGGAACCGCGGCTCGCTGGCTGGGAAACTGCGCTTCTGCGCGACGCGCACGCGGCGGGACGCGCGCGGCCCAGGGAACGGCCGCGCGCGAAAGGTCTCGCACTGCGGGCGCGGAGTCTGACGCCGCGCCGACGGCGCGAAAGGAGGCACCGGGACCGAAAAGGACGAGGGATTATAATCCCGCACTTTGAACGCATTCGCGGCAGCCGGGTTCTCTTGCTGCTTCGTCCTTCCCAGCCTTCGAGTAGTCTGTCGGTGCGCTACCGAAACGCCGTCCATGGCACTGTGGCCGGTGGGCTCCTATTGCGGGAGTAGACTGATGAACGTCCGCTTTGCGGCTTGTTCCAAGTACGCGCTGCGTAGCCACGGCTAGGCGGTGCCTGTCTCCTTGCGAAGCAATGATGTGGCGAAATGGTCGAGTAGGGAGCAGCACGATGGCGCACCCGGGAGCGACCGGACCGGGGGGCTTTGGGGCAACCCCCTCCCCTACAAAAGGGTGCAGCAGCGGTAGGCGGTGATGACTCGCCTTGAAAGATGTGAACAGCAGTTGAGTGTGAACAGCAACAAAAAAACCGCTGCTGGAGTCCGGGGGGTAGCGTCGCTGCAGATCGCAGAAAGGTGCGTGAGGACGGTGGCACAGAGCTCCAAGAATATGTATTTCTAGCAAACGCCGGTGCTTCGAGGTGTTCTGCGGTCAGGCCCGTGCGAGAGGAGCGGGCGTGCCCAAGAAGGCACAAGGAGACCCACCTCTGATGAAGACCGGAATTGGAGCGCCACGCGTTGCCAAATGCTTCGTCATCCTATTAGTGACGCGCAAGCCATTATCGCACGAAAGCTTCGAGACTTTGCTCGCTTTGGCTTTGAGGCACGCGCAGCATGCCGAACGGACGGCTGCGAGGCGCGAAAGACGTCGGTCGAAACTGCGACTGGAGACCAGGGGAAAAGCCCGGTGCCTAAAACCCTGGTTGTACTGTACGGATTTGAACAAACCAAACGCACGACTCTAAGCGGTGGATCACTCGGTTCTCGGGTCGATGAAGAACGCAGCCAGCTGCGAGACTTGGTGTGAATTGCAGGACACACTGAGCACTGATTCTTCGAACGCACATTGCGCCCTTGGGTCTTCCCTTGGGTTCGTCTGTCTGAGGGTCGGATCATATATCAAGAGAGGCGCCGGCGCCCGGGGATGGCGCGGCCGGCGACTCGTTTTGACCGTGTCGGCAAAGAGGACGGCTCTGTACGGAACGCCGAAGATCCCTCGAAAGACTTTGCGAATGAGGAGGAGAGCGGGTCGAACCCTTCAGCCGCGCGCAAAGCGGCAGAGTCGGGTCGCCCTGCGCTGACGTAACGCGGGCCGGCGGCTGCTAGCCGTAGAGCGTCACGCCTCAGAAAGCGACCGCCGCAGGAAGGGATTACCTGCAGGGAAAGAGCGGTCCGACGGGAGACGAGGCTGTTTGGACGGGCGGCGAAGCGCTGCCTGCTGGCCCGCGGAGAAGTAGCCGAACTGCTGCGAGAAGCGCAGAGACGGGAACGCCCTGTTCCGGGCACGCCCGCGCGAGAAAAAGGGATACCTCGCGCGGGGTGCAGGGAGGTGACGGGCGCGAGCGCGGTGTGCGCAGCACAGTTCGGCAAAGCGCAGAGGCGCGCCGTGTGCGCGGCAACGAAGGGGTCCCCCGGACCCTGCGGAAAGGGACCGCCTCCTCGAGTGGGCGCGAAGTCGAGTACGGGTCGAACGGACGCGATCTCGTTGCGAGCGCAGTCCGCCGTCGGTCTAAGTGCTTCGCAGTCTCTGCCCCGAGAAAAACTGGGCCACTCCAGTTGGGGCGGGGGCGACGCAAAACTCTGACGATGCCCCTACGCCAGGCCGAGGTCGTTCTCTCGAGGGAAAGAGAGGCGGCAGGGAATTTATTCGGCCGCGGCGGTCGGGGGTTCACACTCTCTGCGTTCAGTGTTCCGCGCGCAACCGATGCGCGCCGTCCCGAGCGCCGGTCAGAGGTGCCTTCCAGTCTCGCTCGCAGTCGCCGAGGGTGCTGCCGACTGAGAGCGGGGAATGGGCGGAAGGTGCCGGCCGGAGACGAGGGAAGGACGCGCGCGCGCGACCGCGCCGGAATCGAACGCGAGAAAATGCATATCTGTGTCGACCTCAGATCAGGCGAGACAACCCGCTGAATTTAAGCATATCACTAAGCGGAGGAAAAGAAACCAACAGGGATTCCCCGAGTAGCTGCGAGCGAAACGGGACCTAGCCCAGCACCGAATCCCCCGTCCTTGCAGGCGGTCGGGAAATGTGGTGTATGGGAGGCAACGTTCCCGGGAGTTTGCGACGGTGCAAGTCCCCCTGACAGGGGCTTGTCCCAGAGTGGGTGCCAGGCCCGTCTCCGCCGTTGCGCGCCCGGGACGAAGCCTCCCGTGAGTCGGGTTGCTTGAGAGTGCAGCCCTAAGTGGGTGGTAAACTCCATCTAAGGCTAAATACGACCGAGAGACCGATAGTCAACAAGTACCGTGAGGGAAAGTTGAAAAGAACTTTGAAGAGAGAGTTCAAGAGTACGTGAAACCGCTTAGAGTAAAACGGGTGGGCCCTCGAAGCTCGAAAGCGGTGGGATTCAGTCTCCGGACGACTGCCGAGCTGGCGGCGTCGGGTAAACGGCTCCTCTCGGGGGGCTGTTCCGGCTGCCAGTGCGCGGACGCGGTCTCCGGGGTGCGCACTTCCCACCGCCGGTAGAACGCCGCGACGGACGCGGGTCAATGGGAAAAGTACGACTTTGAGTCCGGCTCTGGAGGTGCCCTGCTCGTCCCCTCGGGGGCGGTTCGCGGGAGTTATACCTTGCCGTGCACGAAGAGTTCGTCACCCCGTCCAGGCCCCATGGGCTTCTCCCGGCTGTCGGGAGGCCCGAACGATGACGCCCTCTGGAATCGGAGCGGAGGACCCGCTGGGCAAGCTTGTCGCCTCTCGTTGTCCGGGTTGGTCCCGCGGCGGCGGGCTGGCGGCGAGAAGCCGGTAGGAATGACTGACATAAATCATATACTAGATCATTTTAAGGTATGTCGACGTCCTCCGAAGAGTAAGACGTCGGGTAACCATAGAGCTGAGGCTTCCCTAGATGCCCTATCTAGAAAGCAGCGCCGCGCTGCCCGTTACCGCGAGCACCAGCGGCTCTACAAATTGGGACCCTCTGTACTGGGGGATGCTTTGCTCTTAGATGGTCACCCTCCTAGTTGCTCGCTTTCAAAGCTTCATGAGGTTTTCGACCCCATTTTCAGTAGCAACTCCGATCCTGTGGAGTCTACAATTCCGTCAGAGTTACAGGCTCAGGTAAATGAAGCCTTATTTGCTGTTGATGAGGTGGCATCAGCTCTGCGACATTTTCCCAACAAATCCGCCCCTGGCCCAGATGGGGTCTCACTCACCGAACTTCGAAAGGTACCAGCCGAAGTGCTGGCACTTATATTCAATAATTGGTATGCCTACGGTGTGGTCCCCCATGAACTCAAAGTTTCGCGAACAGTTTTCATCCCAAAATGTGCAAAACCTGCTTCACCAGGTGATTACCGGCCCATCACTATATCCGCTGTTTTGTACCGATTGTTTGCGAAAGTGCTCCTGGCAAGGTTGTCGGCTGAAAACAAGTTCCATAAGTTTCAGGCCGGGTTTTCAGAGGACAAGTCAACGTCCTCTAACCTGATAATCTTGCAAGCACTCATGAGGACGATGAAAAAACTGCACCGCCCGCTGTTTGCCATAAGTCTAGATATTCAAAAAGCATTTGACTCGGTGTCGCATCATGCCCTGTTTGCGGCCTTAGAGGGCAGGAGTGTGCCGCAGCGCTTCATTGCGCTCATACGCGACATGTATAAATTCGGTACCACAACGTTTTGGTCCGATGGCATCACAGACGACATCAGAGTCCCTCTCCGGAGAGGCATTAAGCAGGGGGATCCTTTATCACCTTTTCTTTTTAATTGTGTTCTGGACCCCCTGCTACAACAGTTGAATGCCTCGGGGCTTGGAGTGCACCTGCGGGGTGCATCAATGAGTGCTCTAGCATTTGCGGACGACATAGTCTTAGTCTCTGATACATTCGAAGGCCTCCAGGCCCAACTTAGAAACACGGAGCAATACCTTCGGAATGCTGGGTTGAGACTGAACCCTCAAAAGTCACAGTATTTCGGTTGGCGCTACGACCATAGGGCTAAAACCGCTAGGTACGAGTTGCCACCCGTTACCCTTGGCTGTGTAGAGGTGCAACCGGTTCCAAAAGACACCCCAATAAAGTATCTGGGTCTGGGAATCTACCTTACGAAACAACCTGAAGTGCTTACTGCCAAGGCACGTTCCCTTATGCAACTCATAGGTGCTGCCAGTCTTAAACCCTTTCAGAAGCTGCACTGCTTCCGGCAGCTGGTGGTCCCCGCATTCCTATATACAGCATCCAACACTCTGAATGTCCGCACTGAATCTGGTCGCCTAGATAAGTTGATGGGAGGTGTGGTCAAGAAGGCATTACATCTTCCACACAGCTTTCCTAACACCCACTTGTGGTTGCCGTCAAGGTGTGGAGGGCTGGGGCTCCTGCAACTGCAGCGAGTCGCCCAGGCAGTGCAACTCAAGGCACTTGGACGACTCATTCGCCTTGGCGACAACTTTGTTGATGCTCTTTTTGAGATCGTCCTGCAACCATCTTTCAACCAAATTGCACAGCAGTTTGGCGTGCCTGAAGGGGTCACTGCACATAAAGAACTAAGTTCGGCCATCAAAAAAGGCTCCATAGTATGGTGGAGGAAATTAGAGGCAAAGTATTCTAATAAGGATCTTTTTGCCTTTAAGGACCAGTTTTCAGCCAATTCATGGCTTTCTTACACTTCCACTATAATGAAAAATGGCGACAGGATAAAGGCTCTACGGCTGCGTACGAATCTTTATCCAACACGAACATTGTCCAATAAGCACTCAACAAATCCAGATGACCGCCTGTGCCGGCGCTGTGGCCGCGCTCCAGAAACCACGTATCACATTCTCCAGGAGTGCAAGAGTATATCCTTGCCACGCACAGAGCGCCACAATTTTGTCGCAAAGAATGTGGCCAGGCTGGTACTTCAGAAAGACCCTACAGCGGTCATAGAAAGAGAGAAAACTTTTGCAGCCCCGAGCGGCTCACGTCTCCGCCCCGACATGATTGTTAGGAAAGACGGGGTTGTCCACGTGGTCGATTTCGCCGTGACGTGAGACACGAATGTGGGAATTCTCAAAAGTATGTGTGCCTACAAAGCGGCGAAATACGAACAACTCCGGCCACACTTTCCTGGTGAAACCGTCAAATTCTGGGGCATGGCCTTCGGTGCAAGATCTATGCTGTGCAGAGAGACCGCGAAAGTTGGTGCCATACTTGGTCTCACGAAGGCCGATCTAGGATGGCTCTCTGCAAGAACGTTGGTAGGGAGCATTATAATGCTCAACCGCTTCGCGAGGTTGGTGAAGTGACGGCCTTGCCCCTCCCAACCCGTAGGACTTCAGTTATCTGACACCTCCTTGCTTGTCGCACCTTTTAGTATTTTATTATTTTGTCTTTTATTGTTTTTAAGCCAGTAGTCTCCTTTTTGGACCCCTGCTTTTAATTTTGGGGGCGACTACTTGGCCAGCTTTTAGATGCTTTTAGATTTTGTAGTTTAGTTTTTAGCAGTTTTTAGTAGTATTTTAGCCCTTACTAACTAGTCATGCGCTGCTACAGTTTTCAAGGCATTTGCCCCCAAGGCCCCATCATTCCATGTTCGTACAAATAACATCTCCTCTAAATGAGCGCGGCAGTACACATTGCGTGACTTGCCGCGCCGTCAAGTGAACTCGTGGCCAAGTACGGCGAGGCTAAACGCTTCTGCAGCTTGGCGACGGCAAGACACGTTAATTAACACCACCTTGGGGGCCCTTTTCACTCCGCTGATGCGGGGAAATTACAGTTCTTAGCCAAATGCCTCGTCATCTAATTAGTGACGCGCATGAATGGATTAACGAGATTCCCACTGTCCCTATCTACTGGACTGTCGTCTGCGACTCCGCCGCGTTCGGACGTGCCGGGCCGGGCTCCTGAGGGCGTGCGTGGTTTTCGACGATTTCCCCTTGTGTTCCTTCAGTTTTCACCTAGAACATCAACTTGGTGAGGTCTGAGCTTTTGTACTCCACTTTTGTCAGGGTCCCATTCATCTGGGGTTGAGCCTTTTGTGGGCACAACTGCTTTCTTGAAAAAGTTATTAATTTTTGTAAGCACTTACTGAACCCCATTGTGCTCTATTGAGGTAATCAATCGCAATTTTCGGTGTGTTTCCCTACAGTATCGTATTAAAACTTAGTTTCAATAGATTCCTGAACCAATACTGAACATAACTTACTTTGTTGGGTTGCTCTAAGCATATTTTTGGAAAAGTTATTTCAGATTTTCAGTGTATCTCATTGTAACACAGGCCGCCATTGCATCCTCCCCAGTCGGCATCGCATCGGTGGCCATTAGGGCTAGTCGCGGCTCTTCCACCTTGTATAGTCTCGGGGCAGCCTAGGGGCGCCTTTTTTGTTTGTATTACTTTTCCTTGTATTCAGAGGAGGCTGAGTTTTTGTACTCCTCATTCAGAAGGATCGATTTCATTTCGGGGTGAGCCTTTTGCAGGTCAACCTATTTTCTTTAAAAACTTATTCTTTGTTTTGTAGACACCTTGCGAACTTCTTAGCGCTCTTTAGTGTAACTAAATCTCCTTTTTAAGTAGTCTCACTGCACTAGATAATTAAAACTTAGTACCAACAGATTCTTGGATTAATACAGAGCATAAGTAGTTTATTGTGAGCCTCTAAGCCCATTTTTGGGAAAGATATTGACGATTTCTAGTGTATCTACATAGCCGTTTCGGCCGCCGTTTCGGCCGCCATTGCGGCCTCCCCGGCTGTTGCTGTGTTGGCGGCCATTGGGCACTGTCTGGGCTCTCCCAGCTTAGACATAGGTTAAGCCAGTCTAGGGCCTTTTTTTTGCTTTATTAGGCTCCCTTGTCTTGGGAGGAGGCTGAGCTTTTGTACTCCTCCTCCAGAAGGGTCGATTTCAATTTGGGGTGAGCCTTTTGTGCGTGCAGCTATTTTCTTCAAATAGTTATTAATTAGTTTGTAATCACCTTTTGATTGTCACTGTGCCCT
Organism: Amblyomma mixtum; assembly: GCF_055824585.1. NCBI lineage: Eukaryota > Metazoa > Arthropoda > Arachnida > Ixodida > Ixodidae > Amblyomma > Amblyomma mixtum. Next base: position 739,836 of record NW_028317718.1, on the reverse strand, counting down.
AGGGGCGCAACTAAACTTGCCTTTTAAGCAGATTCCCTTGCTGTACACAATTAAAACTTAGTAACAATAGATTCCTGAATCAACACAGATCATAAGGTAGTTATTAGTGTATCTCTAAACTCAATTTTGGGAAAGTTATTCACGATTTTCGCGGGACATAGCCTTTTCGGCCGCCGTTTCGGCCGCCATTGCGGCCTCCCCGGCTGTCGCTGTGTCGGCGGCCATTGGGCACTGTCTCGGCTCTCCCAGCTTAGACATAGGTTAAGCCAGTCTAGGGCCATTTTTTTTTGCTTTATTAGGCTCCCTCGTCTAGGGAGGAGGCTGAGCTTTTGTACTCCTCCTCCAGAAGGGTCGAATTCATTTCGGGGTGAGCCTTTTGTGCGTGTAGCTATTTTCTTCAAAAAGTTATTAATTATTTTGTAATCGCCTAGTGATTTTCACTGTGCCTTAGGGGCGCAACTAAATTTGCCTTTTAAGCAGATTCCCTTGCTGTACACAATTAAAACTTAGTAACAATAGATTCCTGAATCAACACAGATCATAAGGTAGTTATTCGTGTATCTATAAACTTAAGTGTGGGAAAGTTATTCACGATTTTCGAGTGACTTCATAGCCGCAATGGACGCCATTGCGGCCTCCCCAGCTTAGGGCTGTCTCGGCGGCCATTGAGTGTATCGCGGCTTCCCCAGCTCTAACACAGCCATAAAGCAGTCTAAGGCCACATTTTTGTCTTTATTAATTTTTCCAGCCGTGGCACAGGGCTGAGCTTTTGTACTCCTCATTCAGGGGGGTCGAATTCACCTACGGTTCAGCCTTCCACTCGTGTAGCTATTTTCTTTAAAAAGTTATTAGGCTTTTTGTAATCGTGCTTGTCGGGCAGGGCCCTTCGGGGGCATCGCCATAGGATCCATCGAGGGAGTTCTAAACGTGGCACAACTTTCTTAATTCTTCATTGTGGAAAAAAAAATATATAAAAAAGGAGGAACAGAGAACAACTTGTGAGGATGACTAAAGACAGGGACAGGGAGAGAGACAGGGAGAAGAACAAAAAGCCAAAGAAGACCCATCAGGAGGTCTCTTCGAAGCCAGAAGAGAACACCCCTTCCTTGCACAGCCGAAAAAGGAGGGAAGATGAGCAGGAAGAAAACACATCCACAGCAGATGCGTGGAATAGTTATTTTGAAGAGGAATGGGGGGGAACAGCGCCCCCAAGAGTAGACCTCCCTCCGTCGCCCACCCTCGGTGAGGCACAGGACGAACAGGACACTGACTTTCCCCTGCTGGTCTCAGAGGATTTGTCCCCGCAAACCAAATCAGTAGAGAAAAGGGCCAAGCATCCTCCGTCACCCACTCTCAGTGAGGTGCATGTGGATCGGGACGTGGGTTTTCCCCCCCGGGTCTCGGAATGTTCGTCCCTGCAGGGTGAACCGGAGGAGAGAGGAACCGCCCTGACCAGGATGGCAAAGATTGATGTATCTGTTTTTAAGGCACTTACCAAGCTGTCAGTAATTAACACTGGCAATGCAGAAGCAGAGCAACAAATTAATGAGCTGTTGACAAACGTAACAAAGCTTAAAATGCTCCTACTGGAGTCTACTCACGAAGTTGAAGCCCTGAAGGGTGAAATCAAAGGATTGAAGGAACGACACCCCATCGACAAGGGACCCAATCCGACGGGCCCATCGTGGAGAGACGTGGTGGAAAAGGGCACGTATCAACCAGGCCCCCACACTGAGGTTAGACAGGTGAACGGACCACCACGAAGCGAAGCAGTTATATTGCACTCAGAGGAGTTAAATCCTAATGGAGTAGCAGAACTTGTTCGTAGCAACATGGATCCATGTGCCCTGGGTCTGAGAGATGTGACCATGAGACCCTGCAGAGCAGGAGTCGTCATTGCATCAAGCTCTAGAGAGACAATCAAGAGAGTAGAAGAGGAGGTGGACAAATGTGAGGCCATTAGGGAGAAAGTAAAGGTACGAAGACCCAAAACAAAGCTTCCACAAGTGAAGGTTGTGGGAATTCCTAGGGAGATCTCAGCATCTGAAATAATCCCGAGGATTATTGTTCAGAATGATATGAAATGTGTCGAGCAGGATGCTAAAGTGGTCCATGAAAGAGACAGAAAACTGGGAAAAACCTTAGTTTTGGAGCTAACAAAGAAAGGCTTTGAAGCTTTCAATGGACGTAGAGATGTAAATGTCCAGTGGACAAAATGTCCTCTGTACGACGCAACTTACGTTCCAAGGTGCAAGGGCTGCGCCCGAATTGGGCACACAGAAAGAGTGTGCAACAACGCACGAAGGTGTATCGACTGCGGACAGGATCATCATGTCAGGCAGTGTAGCGAGACAGAATTTTTCTGCAAAGCATGTGAGGACAATGGTCGCGAGAAGGAAGAATGCCAGCATTCTTTCTGGAGCTTCACCTGTCCTACTTTCCAGGCGGCACAGGCAGCTGAAACTAGAGCTCTAGTCGAGAAACTTCAATAAAAGAGCTCAAACAGGAAACATGGCTCACACAACCAAAACCCTTCAAATAAATTTAGCTAGGGCATTTAAAGCTACAAAACACTTAACGAACTTTCAAATTCAATTTCAACAAGATATCTCATTAATTCAAGAACCATATACATTACAAAATCAAGTAATAGGTTTTCCTATTAGACACAAAATTTTAGCAGGACCTATTAATCCAAAATCAGTCATAGTAGTGCACAATGAAAAAATTTCGGTATTTCCCATTAAGCAGGAACAAAATATGGTGGCCGCAAAATTGACTATTGGCAGTAATCAAGTTTTAATTATAAATTGCTACATATCACCAAGTCAAGAACTAGAAAGTACACTTATAGTATAGAGCAGGTCCTACGGGATTTTCCCACTACATATACCCTTATAGTAGGGGATTTTAACGCCAAAAACGCGGAATGGGGAGGAGAGATTACCGATGAAAAAGGAAAGGTGATGGTGGATTTCATCACATTAAACAATTTAAGCTTAATTAACGAAAAGCAAAGCCTACCAACTTTCGAGACCACTAACGGCAAGAGTTGGATTGACTTGGCAATGGCTTCAACGTCCTTGGAATCGCAAATAAAGAATTGGGAAGTACTAGAAGACTATTCGGGCAGTGACCACAGGTACATAAGTTTTGAAATGTTTTCAGGAAAAAAAGAGCAAGTAGTTAGACTTACAAAAAAGGGCGAACTTGATGTCCTTGATGCTCTTGGAAAGGATAAGTGGATAACAGACAGAGGAAGAGAAACAATCTACACCAAGGAACAGTTGAACAGCATAGTTAAAGCATTTTATGAGAAGGTGGGTCGTTTAACGAAACAATTCTCTAAGGTGATTAAAAATCGAACGGAAAGAGCCAAGGCATGGTGGAAGCCAGAACTAGAGATAGAAAGAAAAAAAGTAAACGCACATAGAAGACGTTTTCAAAGAGCTCAAGGTGAGATGAGAGAAATTTACAGGCAAATATACAAGGAGGCCGTTAAAAAATACGAAAAGAACCTGGATGAAGCAAAGGACAAATCGTGGAAGGAGTTGTGTGCACAGGCGGGCAACAACCCCTTCACATTACCATATAAAATTGCTGCTAAAAAAATAAAAACAGCAGTTGTAATACCTAGTATTTCAACGGACTCAGGAGACGTTACAAAATCGGAAGAGGAGGCAGTGGAGTTCATCCTTAAGACTCTATACGAGGTCGAAGAGGATTCTTCAAGAGGACAGAGAGGGACTTCGGGAGACACAACTGTGAGAGAGGGTAACCGGGAACCCAACGAAGTTAGTAATGAGGAGGAGGGCCATTTAGACCAATGTAATGATGTGGATTTCACTGAGGAGGAGGTAGATCATGTTGTAGCGACACTTAAAAAATTCATTGCACCAGGACCAGACAACTTAAGTACATACTTTATTCAAGAATTGTATAATAAGCAAAAACATTTCTTTATTAACATATTTAACTCGGCACTTAGATTAGGAATCATTCCGGAGAGTTGGAAAATATCAAAAATAATATTAATTCCGAAAAACAGAGAGAACTTAAGCATCGGTGCTGGCTCGTTTAGACCTATAGCTATAAACTCCATATTCGGAAAAGTACTAGAGAAATTACTGAATAATAGAGCATACTACTTTCTAACTAGTAATAACCTTCTACCACTAAGACAGTATGGGTTTAAACATAAAACCTCGGCAACAATGGCATTAACACGCATTACAGAAATTATTAAAAGAGAGACAGAAAGTTTTAAGAAAACTCTAATTATATCATTGGATATAAAAAATGCATTTAACCAAATTAATGAAGATAACATAAAACCGATACTTGAAAAACTTAAATTTCCTGATAATATTAAGGCGCTAATTCTAGATACATTAAGGAATAGAACAATAAAGTATGAAACTCAGAGTATTAACTTGCAATATGACCTTAAAAAGGGATCCCCACAGGGTTCACCATTAAGTCCATTACTTTGGAATCTAATCATAGCAGAACTATTAGCTCAAGACAAAACAACGAACGTTGAAATACAAGCGTTCGCAGACGACATTACTATAACAGTAAGTGGGAAGTCGCGTTTGGAAATGGAACGAAATTGTGAAGAGGCCCTTAAACAAACTGCAAAATGGGCGCAAGACAACCGCCTTGAATTTAATTATAATAAGTGTCAATACTTATTAATAGGGAAAAGGAACTACCAAATGTAGCATTAAACATACTGTGCAATGTGTTACCAATTCATTTAACGATAGAGAAGGAAAATCATCTATATGACATTATTAATAATAAAAAAGATTTTGATTGGGAGAACAACATTTTTAAGGGAGAAGAAATTGCGCAAAGACTGGATAAATGGATAGTTCATCCAGCAAAAAGACAAAAAATACCATTTGGCAAACAAATTGAACGCTCAGACTATCAAATTTTCACGGACGGCTCCGAGACAGAACTAACAGTGGGGGCGGCCTTCGTTGTATACGACAATAAAGGAGAAGTAGTATATTCCGAACAATTCAAATTGCCAAAACATGCCAATAATTTTATAGCAGAGGCTACTGCTATTAAAGAAGCAGTACGGTATGTAACGAGTATCCAGGGTACGAGTCATCATTATCAGATCCTTACTGACAGTCTGTCAACACTACAAGGACTTAAGAATCCGTATAATACCAACATATTCATTGAAGAAATTAGGACCCTAGTTAATGATCATAATCACCATAAGATTACATTCACCTATGTGAGAGCACATAGGGGTATCATAGGTAATGAGGTAGCAGATCATCTAGCTAATAAGGCGAGAACACAGGGAATAGAGGTAGTAGTACCAATTACAAAAAGATTCGTTAAAACGGAATTATATAAAGAAGCACAACAAAAATGGGAAATATATTGGCAAAAATTTGGAAAAGAGACATATACATATCAATGGATCAAATCTGTTAAAAGTATTCCAAACCATTTTCCTACGAATCACTTACTGACACAGGCAATTAGTGGACACGGACGATTTTCATTTTACTTAAACCGATTTAATATTGGAAATCAGAAATGTCCGTGCGGAAGGGATCCAGAATCATTTGATCATTTCATCACGGACTGCGAAACAACGAAGCAATTAAGGACTAAATTAAATCATGTTCTATCCAATAACAGTGCAAGTAATAAAACTGAATTAATCAAAAATAAAAAGGCATTAAAGATAATGGAGGAAATGACTGCACTTGTAAATGAAAAAATCCTCTTAGTATAAACAAACAGAAATCACTAACCTACGATTTCGTCTCCGGACGGAGGGGGGGATAAAGCCAATCCTCCGAGTAAACTCTACTATTCCAATGTGTGCCCTGAATCAAATGAGGAATGGTTCCACCAACATTTCGGCTCCCTTGTGGTTGAGCAGCCCATATGTGGGCTATGATACAATAGCTCCCTACGGGTTGAGCGGCCCATCAGTGGCCTTACGACAACGGCTCCCTACGGGTTGAGCGGTCCACTTACGGGACCGAATGGCAATATACTTGTCTGGAGTGACCTACTACGGGTCCCAACAGCAAGCTCCCTTCGGGTTGATCATCCACACTGTGGAATATTAAAGAGCTCCCAACCGGTTGAGCAATGGAAATATGCTGCCCGGCTCTATAGGGCAGAATACCCATGGAACCAATAACCATCCCTTCATGGAGCTTCTATTCTCCATGTTTTTGCGAAACAACTGGCACGGAAAATATCCAACAAGGGCCAAAGGAAAAAATAAAATAAAAAAAAAAATCTTTCCCCAAACCCCGAGGAGGCATGTTCTGTGGTTAGCGAAAATTGGGCATAAATTTTCTTTTTAAAAATAGATATCCTTGCGCTGTTATAACAAATAGAACATTGTGAACATACAGTAGGTAGTTAGAGTCTATGTAAGAAAATACAATAGTAAAGAAAAGATATAGGCTCACATAAATTAGCTTGGAAAATTGAATTTATTTTCTTTCTCCTTTTATACGATTGCTGAATACTAACGAAGGCCGTAGCCAAAAAAGAAAATATTAAGTATTATTTAAGATAAATCAAACATTGGACAGTATGTTTATGACGAGTTAGGGGGAAAAAAAAAGAAAAAGAAAAAAGTACATTTTTGAAAGGGGAAAATAAAAGAAATAATCGTAAAAATACAATAACTCTTAATTTATGTAACCCAGTATTCTCATTTGCAAAAAGTAAAGGAATGTAATAGGGGAAAAACAATAACCAATAGTTCAAATGGAACAATGTTTTGCAATGCGTACTAATTGAAATTTTTGAGTGGAGTTTTTCAGGGGACCATCCTGACAGTCAAGAATTGAGCCTACCTGTGTCATCAAGACACCGGAACAAGCGGGACTGGAGACAGAAGAATCAAGCTATCCATCTTACTAACACTATATTGTGTGTCAAGAAAACAAAAATCTCTGTACGTCAAGACAACTAACAAATAATAAATAAACGCCCTGAGGTTGCCCGGCCCGGCTCCTTTGGCGGTGGTTTCGCTGGTGGTACTACCCCTTCTCCTCTTCCTTTTTTTTTCTCTCTCTTCTTTTCACTCTTTTTTTTTACACTTTTCTGAAATGCAAAATTCTCTTTTTTTTATTCATTTTTAATTTTATTGGTTTGAGCCCGTTGTGTCGTAAGACGGTGCGGGCAGGGCACTTTTTTATCTTATTTATTTTTTAAGCCCACACTAATATCTGTCCCTATCTACTGAAATGTCCGTGCGGAAGGGATCCAGAATCATTTGATCATTTCATCACGGACTGCGAAACAACGAAGCAATTAAAGACTAAATTAAATCATGTTCTATCCAATAACAGTGCAAGTAATAAAACTGAATTAATCAAAAATAAAAAGGCATTAAAGATAATGGAGGAAATGACTGCACTTGTAAATGAAAAAATCCTCTTAGTATAAACAAACAGAAATCACTAACCTACGATTTCGTCTCCGGACGGAGGGGGGGATAAAGCCAATCCTCCGAGTAAACTCTACTATTCCAATATGTGCCCTGAATCAAATGAGGAATGGTTCCACCAACATTTCGGCTCCCTTGTGGTTGAGCAGCCCATATGTGGGCTATGATACAATAGCTCCCTACGGGTTGAGCGGCCCATCAGTGGCCTTACGACAACGGCTCCCTACGGGTTGAGCGGTCCACTTACGGGACCGAATGGCAATATACTTGTCTGGAGTGACCTACTACGGGTCCCAACAGCAAGCTCCCTTCGGGTTGAGCATCCACACTGTGGAATATTAAAGAGCTCCCAACCGGTTGAGCAATGGAAATATGCTGCCCGGCTCTATAGGGCAGAATACCCATGGAACCAATAACCATCCCTTCATGGAGCTTCTATTCTCCATGTTTTTGCGAAACAACTGGCACGGAAAATATCCAACAAGGGCGAAAGGAAAAAAAAAAAAAAAATCTTTCCCCAAACCCCGAGGAGGCATGTTCTGTGGTTAGCGAAAATTGGGCATAAATTTTCTTTTTAAAAATAGATATCCTTGCGCTGTTATAACAAATAGAACATTGTGAACATACAGTAGGTAGTTAGAGTCTAAGTAAGAAAATACAATAGTAAAGAAAAGATATAGGCTCACATAAATTAGCTTGGAAAATTGAATTTATTTTCTTTCTCCTTTTATACGATTGCTGAATACTAACGAAGGCCGTAGCCAAAAAAGAAAATATTAAGTATTATTTAAGATAAATCAAACATTGGACAGTATGTTTATGACGAGTTAGGGGGAAAAAAAAAGAAAAAGAAAAAAAAAGTACATTTTTGAAAGAGGAAAATAAAAGAAATAATCGTAAAAATACAATAACTCTTAATTTATGTAACCCAGTATTCTCATTTGCAAAAAGTAAAGGAATGTAATAGGGGAAAAACAATAACCAATAGTTCAAATGGAACAATGTTTTGCAATGCGTACTAATTGAAATTTTTGAGTGGAGTTTTTCAGGAATTGACAGTCAAGAATTGAGAATACCTGTGTCATCAAGACACCGGAACAAGCGGGACTGGAGACAGAAGAATCAAGCTATCCATCTTACTAACACTATATTGTGCGTCAAGAAAACAAAAATCTCTGTACGTCAAGACAACTAACAAATAATAAATAAACGCCCTGAGGTTGCCCGGCCCGGCTCCTTTGGCGGTGGTTTCGCTGGTGGTACTACCCCTTCTCCTCTTCCTTTTTTTTTTTCTCTCTTCTTTTCACTCTTTTTTTTTACACTTTTCTGAAATGCAAAATTCTCTTTTTTTTATTCATTTTTAATTTTATTGGTTTGAGCCCGTTGTGTCGTAAGACGGTGCGGGCAGGGCACTTTTTTTTCTTATTTATTTTTTAAGCCCACACTAATATCTGTCCCTATCTACTATCTAGTGAAACCACAGCCAAGGGAACGGGCTTGGCAAAATCAGCGGGGAAAGAAGACCCTGTTGAGCTTGACTCTAGTCTGACTCTGTGAAGAGACATGAGAGGTGTAGCATAAGTGGGAGGTCGCGGGATACGGCCTCGTTTCGGCGGGGTCCTCGTGGCCGTCAGTGAAATACCACTACTCTCATCGTTTCTTTACTTACTCGGTGGAGCGGAAAGCGGACCATTGTGTTGTCCACGCTTCTAGCGCCAAGTGCGGGGGCCTCCGTGATCCTTCGGGCTTTGCGGAAGGCCTGCACGATCTGTTCCGAAGACAGTGTCAGGCGGGGAGTTTGACTGGGGTTTGACAGATGTACCGCCCCAGTCGGAGTCTCATTCCATGCTAAAATCAAAATAACGGCAAAAATAAAGTGGAATGAGAAAGAGCCTGCACCTGCGGAGCATCAACAGGCTTAAACCAATCAAAAATAAAAGAAAAGGGCCCAAATGGCCAAAAGAAGAATTTGGTGGAAAAAGCCAATGGGAAAAATAACAGGAGGGCACGGTAACAAAAGTGTCCGAAGGGCTCAACGAGCACAGAGGGATGATAGATCCTCGGAGAGCTTCTTTTATTTACAAAAACGATGATGGTGCCAAGAGGGAGAAAGGAAAAAAAAAAAAATAAATAAAAAAAAATAAAAAAAAAAAAAAAAAAAAAAAAAAAAAAATAAAAAATTATGGAAATGACAAGAACATATGTATAAGAAAATTAGAAGAAATAGTAATTCACAAAAATATAATATTTACAAGAGAAAAACAAAAAATATATATAGCAATATTTACAATATTTACAAAAGGAAAAGAAAAGGAGAAAGGGAAAAGAAAAGGAAAATAAAATAGGGAAAGAAAAGGAAAGGAAAACAAAGAGAAGCAGGAAAAGAAAAGGAAAGTAAAACAGAGGAAAGAAAAGGAAAAGTGAGGAACGAGAAACAAATTGAAGGTGAGAAGAGAAAATAGAAGAAAAAGAACTGAAAAGAAATGATTAGAACATATGTACAAGAATATTGCAAAAGGACTAATATTTACAAAAGAACTAGTAATTACAAGGGAAAAATATTTACAATAAAAATAACAAAAGAAAAGAAAGAAAGAAAAGAAAAAGGAATGAAAAATAGAATAGGGAAAAGAACGAGAAATGTCAGAAATGGAAAACAAATTAGAAGCGAGAATACAAAAAAAAAAAAAAAAAAAAAAAAAAAAAAAAAAAAATGGAGAAAAGAAAAGAAAAATCAGGAATGGGAAACTAAAGAAAAGGGAAAATAGAAAATAGAAGAAAAAGAAAAGTGATGGGTATGGGTATGATGAGGAGAAGCACAAGGTGAAGCCAGGTGGTGCAGGTCTATGGCTCGTCAATCCAGGAGGCAGGAGAAAGAAGATCTTGGAGGGCGAGTAGAAAGGGAGAAGGTGAAGATCTTGAAGGCGTAGGAAATGGGTAAAAGACTTGGGAAGTATAAAGCAGAAGTGAAGGCAGTAGGAAAGAAACGTGGGCGAAATGAGATAGGTATAGAAAATGTGCCTCTCGTACGTGATTGATATGAAAGAACAGAAGAGAAAGAAAAACAGAAGAGAAAGAAAAAGGAAAGTAAAGGAATGGAAAATTTTCTAGGAATAAGAAATGTGTAGAAAGTATGTGGAAAGTGTTAGAGAGAAGGAAAAAAGAAAAGGAAAGGGGGTGGTGATGCATAGGGTTAAGTAGAGTGATGTAAGAAATGTAAAAGAAAAGAAGCGAATAGAAAAGGAGTGAAACCAATGTATGTGTAATTGTAGTGTAAATGTTTGTATAGGAATGAGAAATAAAAGAAAAGTGTAATGTGTAAGTATTCTGAGGAACCGAGACACACCGCCACAGAGAGGAGGACACACCAGCATCCACCCATGATGGGGCCAAATGTCCCCCCTGTGGAAGCGGTACTCGGTCATATGTATGTGTGGGTGTGAGTAAAAGTGTCAGGTGTAATGTACTAGCGGCGTGAATGATCAGGGAGCGACTGACTGACGAGCGATACGATTCGAAGTAACAAAGCTACGGTGCGGCGGTCATCAAGCCAGGACCGCCACACCGCAGTGGTGTTTGTTTGTGTTTGTGAACGTGGTAATTGTGTAGCAATGTGTTGTGTGATGGGACAATGAAGTGACAAATAATGAGGCACATCACCAGTTGGGTGACCACAGGGACATGATGGAGATGATGATAATCCGAAACGGTGAAAATAAAAAGGGAAGCGGCCATGACCGGTGAGGAGTGTTGTTAGTGGTTTGGGTGGTGGAAATGTGTCTGGAATGTTGTGTACACTGGGAATCCAGGAATATATTCCGGTTCCCTCGTTGTTGTGTTGCCACCAGTGATGCCATTGTGCAAGTACAGTGTTGTGTAAGTGTTTCCGTATGGATGATCGAGTTAGAGTGGATTGTCTGATGCGTGTGGATCGGCTGGCGCGAGATGCGATGATGTCGGCAAGTTCATTGCCAAGAACTCCGGAGTGAGATGGAACATGGTATATCTTTACGGGTCGAGCCTGTGTTAACGTATGTAATGATTGCTTGATGTGAAAGATACGAGTGTCTGTTGTGATGTAATTATTTAATGTTTTGAGGAGGGATAAGCAATCGGTATAGATGTGTATAGGTAGTGTACCTGGTATTGTTAAAGAATATGTAATGGCCTCCTGGAACGCAATGAGTTCTGCACCGTATGCACTGGATGAAAGCTCGACCCGAAAGCGACCGACTGAAATGAGATGTTCCATGGAATCGAACATGACGTATGAAGCGCCAGCAGATGTTGTTGTGTATGAGCCGTCCGTGTATATGTGATATCCGTGTTGGCGAGAGTAAGTGGATATGTCGGCTGATTGTAACTGTGTGTGTGGGAATGAGACGGCCTCGGCAGGGTGCTGAAGCGTGTCGTCGTACGGTGCCGCCACTTCGGAGGCGCGATACGTTCTAGAACCGAACGTGACGTCCAATCTACGTGCGAAGAGCGCAAACTCCGCATTCAACCGGTCAAGGTCGAGATGCAGAGGAGGCGCCCGCAACAGAATTTGGAGCGCCCTCGTGCTCGTAGTGGAGTACGCCCGGACCAACGCAAGAAGCGGGGCCCGTTGGACGGAAACCAAACGAGCACGCAGTCCGGAGTGAGGACTTTCTGTCCACCACACAGGGGACGCATAGGTGAGGGCCGGCAAGACGACCTGGGTGTAAAGTGCCCTCAGCTGGCCGGGAGCCGGCGTGCCACTGAGCCGCAGGAACGTGCTGAGGCGTGCAGAGAGCATCTCGGCGCGCTCCTTGAGCAAATCCCCGTGAGCTATGAAGGACAGGGTGCGGTCGAAGACAACGCCAAGCACTCGAACGGAGGGCCTGAATTGCAGGCGGACTCCGTCGAGGCGAATGGCGGGAGGTGTGCGTCCCATACCCCCCCGGGGGGGAGAGATGAGAAGGCACACCGTCTTCTCCCTGCTGATGGAGACCCTTGCCCCCCTCGCCCACGAGGCTACTCGGCCGAGTGCCTCCTCTGCAAGAGCCGTCAGCTGCTTCCTGGAGCTGCCAGGCACAACGACGACAACGTCGTCTGCGTAGGCCTGGAGCGACACACCCTCTGGCATCGGCAGCTCGAGCAAACCACGCACAACTATGTTCCAGAGGAGCGGTGACAGTGGAGAACCCTGCGGGCTGCCTAAGGTGGGACGCGCAACCGCGTCTCCCGCGCTAGAGCGGAATACCACCTCGCGGTCCGATAGGAAGGACCGGAGCAGCGCGCAGACGTTTCTCGGGCATCCCCATTGCGCGAGAGAACTGAGCACAAGGGGATGCCATACACTGTCAAAGGCGCCCCTGAAATCGATGGAAATCAGTATGGCGTGGAGGCCGTCTGTTCGGAACCCTCTTAATTTTGAAACCAGTGCGTAGAGCGCCTGCACGGCACTCCGTTGCCTGGTGAATCCAAATTGGTTCGAATGGAGCAAATTTTGGTGGGCCATGAAGTGGTAGAGGCGACCGTAGAGAAGACGCTCGAGCACCTTGCCTAACACCGAATTCATAACTATGGGACGATATGATGTAGGTGTGTGTTGTGGTCTGCCGGGTTTATGAATGAAAATGATGCGACCTTTTCGCCACGCCACGGGGAAGTGACCGAAGCGAAGGGCCGAGGAAAATAAAGTGATGAAAAAATGTGGGTGTTGTGTCCAGAGTGTTGTGACTATTCGTGGAGTAAGGCCGTCGAGGCCCGACGCCGTGCCCTGCTTAATGCGAGAGAACGCAATGTCAATCTCGCCGTAAGTGAAGGGCACGTCGTCAGGGCCGCCGAGCGTTGTGTCTTGTGCAAGAAGTCTCGTGTTTGTGTGCTGTGGAAGGTCTGTTGTAGTGTCGTCGGTTGCAACGTGAGTGGCTAAGAGAGTGTGTGCTGTGTCGAGTAGTGACGTTGTGAGTGTACCGTCTGGCGTTTCTACTGGTGGAAGTGTGATTGGTGCGCGGAGTTTTGCAAATGCAATTTTGAATGGGCGGCCAAATATTCCACTCCTAATGAAGTCTCGAGCCAATGACTGTGTATCGTGGTGGCGTGCCTCTTCTATGTGCTTTCTAAAAGTTCGTAATGCAGTGTAATAAATTGAGCCGTAGTGTTGTCTGATGTGAATGTGTTTAGAGCGTTGGTATCTCCTGCGTAGAGCGCGGACACGCGAACGCTCGGTGGCGAGTTCCTGTGTCCACCATGACGCAGGTAGGTGTGTTTGTGTCGGTGCGGGTCTGAAAGATGAGTGTTTTTTGCGTGATTTTGCAATGAGAAGATGAAATTTGTTGACGATCGTGTCGATGGCATCTGCCGAAGCAAGACGGACGCCGGCCACCGCATTGAAAAATGGGTCCTGCGACATGTCGTGTAAAAGTCGTGTGGTACCTCTGTGTGTTAGTCTGCGCTGTCGAGTCGTGGATTGTGCTCCGAATTTGACTTCAATATGTCTGTGTTCCGATAGTGTACTTGTTTCGGAGACTTGCCATGTGTAAGGTATACTGATCATGTGGTTCGTGGCAAATGTAACATCGATCCAACTGTCAGTGTAAGCTGTCGAGTATGTTGGAGGGGATGCCGGATCGTTTAAAATTAGCAGGCCTGAGGACATTGCGAAATTTAGTAACTCCCCGCCCCTGATATCACAAATATGTGGTCCCCAGGCCGTGTGCTTGGCATTAAAATCGCCCCCCAAGACGACCGGCATACCCTCCGTGAGGATGAGTGCTTGTCGTATGTCATCGAATGTCTGTGTCATTGGAGTGTGCGGTGGTGCGTATGCTGATATTAACAGGCAGGATGCGGTGGCCGTCGAGCAAATGATAGCTACTACACGTGTGGTTACTGTTATGGGGAACATGTCGAAGTGTTGTTGCCGTGCGATGATGGCCGATCGCGGTCCCGACTGGGCCGCGAAGACGGTCCACTCCGGGGGTATGCCTGTAATGGTGTCAGATCGTGTGTAGGGGTCTGAAATGAGTGCGAAATGAAAATCTCCCTCCCTCAGTCTCTCCACTAACACCGGGGTCGCATTCCTGCAATGGTCGAGATTAATTTGTATGAATGAGAATGTTAAAGGTGTCATTGTTGTGCTGAAAAGTGAGATGTGAAAGTGTGTACGTATGAAGCAGGAATGGCCCTTGCGGAGAAGCTGAGCAGGAAAAATAGAGACGAATAAAGGCAAGAAAGGAAAAGAAGGGTGTAAAAAAGAAGGAAAGGTGAGAACGAGAGGGAGGGAGCTGTGTAATGCAGGAGTGTTGGTATGTGTAGCATCGAGTCTAGTCCCATGTGGATGTGATGTGAAACGTGATTGGTGCAGTGTAGAATACGTGTGTAGAGGAACGGAGGAACCGTGCATTTGCATAGGAATGAAGTAATGAACCGTATATGCGAAAGTGTATCGGAAAAGGAGAAAGGTAGGAATGAAAGAAAGTTAAAAAGGAACATGGCTGAACCACGTCCTTCGAAACAGAAGGGAAGAAATTTAGAGATTAGATTAGAGCAACATATACGGTTGGAAAGAGAGGAAAGGGGAAGAGATGGTTGGAGGGGGAATTGCCGGCGCCGTAAGCTAATTGCTTGGCGCCGAGCAAAAGTGTTGAATAGGAAAAAGTGCACGGTCCTCCGCCCCTCGTACTTTGTGTTTGTGTATTTAGCTGACGTCATAATCTGTTCTGAGTCGCATCCTGGCTATGCGTTCAGCAAGGATGGGACACTCCTTTGCCCCGGCCCTGTGAGGAGGAACCTCGCGTCCCGCACGTCTGCACACCGCACAAGCGACGGAGGCAGCACCACCCGAAGCGTCGCAGGCGGTTACAACATGCGCACCTGCGCAGCTCGTGCAGGCCGCCCTCGACGGATCGGAGGCAAGGCGGCAGTTTCGGCGGGAGTGCCCGTACTGAGCACAAAATGTGCACAAGGGGACGTGGAGGTCCTCCTCCACCTGGGCCGAGGACCAACCGATCGTCAGTCGCCCCCTACGCATTATTTTGGTAAACGCATCCGGGCTCACGCAGAGGACGTGCGTTTTGGTGTTATTACGAGCCCGGAACGTGTAGCGCCGGGTGATAGACGACGCGTCCAAACCAAGGTCGGCATTCTTCGCCACGACCTGTGAGACGACCGCGTCGTCCGCCACATCCGGGTCAACTCCCCACACGCGAATGTGGGGTTTACGGCGCTCCGCCAGTCGTACCGACATGGCATTGTTCGTGACCGCGTTGTTGCGGACCGCAGTAGTCAGATTGCGTAAGGTGTCGCGGTGTTTGGCGATCACCGTGACGCCTGTGGAAGTCTGTTTGAATTGTACTGGGCCAATGCCCTCGTCCTCAGGGATGATGTTTGCCTTAATGGTATGTATGAGCTGAGCCGGTGTGGTCGCGGGTGTAATGGGAGACAGAAAAGCGACGTGGCTCACGGAATCTTGTCGCTGGGCCGTTGTTTGGGATGATGAGGTCGTGGGAGGCGCCGGCATCGGCGCGGACGCAGATCGGGGGCCGCCGCGCACGACGTCCGCGAACGAGGGCACGGCGGATGGGGGGGGGCCGGCGCGCAGCCTGGTTTCCGCCGCGGAAGCCCGGGACCGAGCCTCAGCGGCGTCGCGCCGCTCCGTGCCCCACATGGTCCGGAGGACCTCCGCCCGGCCCCTGGCATCCGAGGCCAGCGCCCGGTACTCGGCGCAGCGAAGAACAAGCTCGCCGAACATCTGGGATATGGTCGTGCGAGCGTGCACCGGCACTTTGTTCTTCTCTGTATTCAGGAACGCCGTGAGGCGCTCCTGAAGTGCCGTGATCGATGAAAAATCAGGCATTGCAGCGAAGGCCAGGTCGAGCCTGGCCTCCGCGCTCGCAGGCCCCTCGGGGGAGGGACCGATGTCGTCCGGTGAGGGCCCCGGCCCGACGGCCTCCGGGCGGGGAGTCTCCGAAGGTGGAACTTCGCCCGAGGTCGGCGCAGCGTCAGGGGCACCGCGCGAACCCAGGGCGGCCGCAGAATCTGGGTTGCCAACCGATGGCGTCTCGGTTGGCCGCAGGTTGACAGCGGGGACCCCTGCAAGAAAATCGTCTCCGGCGTCTGAGAAGTCCGAGCGGGGCGTCGCAGCACCCGCGCCCGACTGCCCGGAGCCAGAACTGGGGTCCGGGGAGATGCGGTGGAGCGTCACCACCGGTTGGTCCCGCCCCGAGGGCGAGGCAGGGGGAGACGCCCCCAAAGAAGACATTCCCGCAGACGCGGGCGATAACCAGCCCGGTAACCAGCGGGACAGGGCTGGGCTGGATGAAAGTCACGCCGGGACGAAGGCCGGACTCGACCCGCAACGTCCCGAACGAGCCCGGACAAGGCCGCGGTCAGGCGAACGGCTCGGGTGATCAGGGCCACCGAAGGAGCCCCGAAATCGCGATGGCGCCGCGAAAACGGGTCGCGAAGGCAGCGGGTGGGACCGCGATCGCAGTCCGCAGCTGGAAGCCGCGACCGGAACGAGCCCGGGGCAGCAGGGCGGCCGAGAAAGCCGGGAGGACGTCTTCCTCTTCCTCCTTCTCGACCGCGGCAAAAGCTGCCGCGGCTAAGTCCGGATCCGCGAAAACGCGGAAAAAATCGCAAAAAGCGATTAGAATCTTGATGCGGCTCACCCGCACGTTGTCGTCGCCGCCGGAGATTGGAAAGGGGACGACCGAAGGCAGCCCCGAAGTCTCTCGGTAGTGGCCAGATGTAAACAGTGCCCAAAGGCCAGCCCCACCTCGCAGCGGGTGGAAGACCGCGAGGCGGCCGCAGGATGTGGTCGCGGCAGGTCCGGGGACGTCCGCTACCGCGAACGGCAGCAGAAAACCGCGCCCGGGAGGACCCCGAGGCAGCAGGGCAGCCCAGGAAGCCGATGGAACAACTTCGTCCTCCTCTTCCACGACCGCGGCGATCGAAGGCCGCGGTTCAGCAAAAAACCGCAAAAATGCGGTAAAAACCGCAAAATGCGGTTAAAAAACCGCTTGCGGTCGCAGAAGAGGTCGATGGGATGATGTCCCGGGCTGCGGGACTGCAAAAAGCAGGCCCGAGATCGCAGAGGGGGCCTATGGGCCCAGATGGGTGTGGCTGGGTGGGTGGGGCAGGCTAAGCCCAGCTGCCGGGAGCTCGGCCAGGCACGTCCATTCGCTCCGAGCGGCTCGTCAAACTCCCCGCCTGACACTGTCCTCGGAACAGATCGTGCAGGCCTTCCGCAAAGCCCGAAGGATCACGGAGGCCCCCGCACTTGGCGCTAGAAGCGTGGACAACACAATGGTCCGCTTTCCGCTCCACCGAGTAAGTAAAGAAACGATGAGAGTAGTGGTATTTCACTGACGGCCACGAGGACCCCGCCGAAACGAGGCCGTATCCCGCGACCTCCCACTTATGCTACACCTCTCATGTCTCTTCACAGAGTCAGACTAGAGTCAAGCTCAACAGGGTCTTCTTTCCCCGCTGATTTTGCCAAGCCCGTTCCCTTGGCTGTGGTTTCGCTAGATAGTAGATAGGGACAGTGGGAATCTCGTTAATCCATTCATGCGCGTCACTAATTAGATGACGAGGCATTTGGCTATTTTTGTTTTGCGGTCCTCCCCACCTCCCGCCGGTGGGACATTAGGTGTCCCACTGCGCCGCAAAAACATAGCTTTATTCAGCGTTTGGCGTGTGTCTTGAAGGAGCGTCTTCCTGCTGTGGCCCGGCAGCAGTACCGGAGAGAACAGGGACAAATCCCGAAGAAACAGGACCAACTCCACGGACACCAGGTCGACAAAGAGTTCCAGTGCGTATCAAAGAGAGATCTGCCATCCTCTTCAGGGGCAGCAGGGCCCAGTCCCGTACCGCCGAGGCTTCCTAGGCAGCACGCACTTAGTGCAAGCGAGACTTCAGCAGCCCTCA
>NW_028317718.1:706487-716487 GCF_055824585.1 Amblyomma mixtum | reverse complement strand
ACCGCCTAGCCGTGGCTACGCAGCGCGTACTTGGAACAAGCCGCAAAGCGGACGTTCATCAGTCTACTCCCGCAATAGGAGCCCACCGGCCACAGTGCCATGGACGGCGTTTCGGTAGCGCACCGACAGACTACTCGAAGGCTGGGAAGGACGAAGCAGCAAGAGAACCCGGCTGCCGCGAATGCGTTCAAAGTGCGGGATTATAATCCCTCGTCCTTTTCGGTCCCGGTGCCTCCTTTCGCGCCGTCGGCGCGGCGTCAGACTCCGCGCCCGCAGTGCGAGACCTTTCGCGCGCGGCCGTTCCCTGGGCCGCGCGCGTCCCGCCGCGTGCGCGTCGCGCAGAAGCGCAGTTTCCCAGCCAGCGAGCCGCGGTTCCTCTCGTACTTCGCAGCAGCCGCCGCCGTTCCCTTGGCAGCGGGCAGGCCTTTCCCTCGGCCCGCCTACCGACTGGTGGTCGCAACACGACAAAGCCAGCGAGCCGCGGTTCCTCTCGTACTTCGCAGCAGCCGCCGCCGTTCCCTTGGCAGCGGGCAGGCCTTTCCCTCGGCCCGCCTACCGACTCGTGGTCGCAACACGACAAAGCCAGCGAGCAGCGTTTCCTTTCGTACTTCGCAGCAGCCGCCGCCGTTCCCTTGGCAGCGGGCAGGCCTTTCCCTCGGCCCGCCTACCGACTCGTGGTCGCAACACGACAAAGCCAGCGAGCAGCGTTTCCTTTCGTACTTCGCAGCAGCCGCCGCCGTTCCCTTGGCAGCGGGCAGGCCTTTCCCTCGGCCCGCCTACCGACTCGTGGTCGCAACACGACAAAGCCAGCGAGCAGCGTTTCCTTTCGTACTTCGCAGCAGCCGCCGCCGTTCCCTTGGCAGCGGGCAGGCCTTTCCCTCGGCCTGCCTACCGGCTCTGTTTGCGCCTCTTCGACGGTTGTCGACAACCGAAAGCCCACCATGAGTGGTGCGTTACGCCGTTCAAACCTGCGGATACAGCCCGTCCGACTTTCCCTTGGTGACGGAGCTCCGCTGGGCGCAACAGTTTGTGCAGAGAAGCGGCTTCAGAATCTCGCAACTCCGCGGTTGAGGCCTTCCCCCGCTTATAAGTGGGGGCGGCGCCGGGTGTGACAAGCACAATCCGGTAATGATCCTTCCGCAGGTTCACCTACGGAAACCTTGTTACGACTTTTACTTCCTCTAAATGATCAAGTTTGGTCATCTTTCCAACAGACCGGCGCAACCGAAAGGCCGCGCCGGACATCGGTCCGAAGACCTCACTAAATCATTCAATCGGTAGTAGCGACGGGCGGTGTGTACAAAGGGCAGGGACGTAATCAACGCGAGCTTATGACTCGCGCTTACTGGGAATTCCTCGTTCAAGGGGAACAATTGCAAGCCCCTATCCCAATCACGAAAGAAGTTCCACGGGTTACCCAGTCTTTTCAGACAGGGATAAAGACACGCTGCTTCCTTCAGTGTAGCGCGCGTGCGGCCCCGGACATCTAAGGGCATCACAGACCTGTTATTGCTCTGTTTCGTGCGGCTAGGAGCCGCTTGTCCCTCTAAGAAGGTTGTAAGGTGCTGGGAACCCCGCACCTATTTAATAGGCTAGAGTCTCGTTCGTTATCGGAATTAACCAGACAAATCGCTCCACCAACTAAGAACGGCCATGCACCACCATCCACCGAATCAAGAAAGAGCTCTCAATCTGTCAATCCTCCCAGTGTCCGGGCCGGGTAAGTTTTCCCGTGTTGAGTCAAATTAAGCCGCAGGCTCCACTCCTGGTGGTGCCCTTCCGTCAATTCCTTTAAGTTTCAGCTTTGCAACCATACTTCCCCCGGAACCCAAATACTTTGGTTTCCCGGAAGCTGCCCGCCGAGTCATTTGAGTAACTCAGGCGGATCGCTGGTTGGCATCGTTTATGGTCAGAACTAGGGCGGTATCTGATCGCCTTCGAACCTCTGACTTTCGTTCTTGATCAAAGAAAACATTCTTGGCAAATGCTTTCGCAGTAGTTCGTCTTGCGACGGTCCAAGAATTTCACCTCTAGCGCCGCAATACGAATGCCCCCGTCTGTCCCTCTTAATCATTACCCCGTATTCCAAAAACCAACAGAACAGAAACGGGGTCTTGTTCTATTATTCCATGCAAGTTTATTCAGGCGACTCGCCTGCGTTGAGCACTCTAATTTTTTCAAAGTAAAAGCGCAGGCCACCTCGAGACGCACCAATGAAGGGCACCAAGAGAGGACCGGCATGATGTTCAGTCCGAGCCGTCGCATCGGGTAGATGCACTACTCGTCTGGAACTGAGATCCAACTACGAGCTTTTTAACCGCAGCAGCTTTAGTATACGCTATTGGAGCTGGAATTACCGCGGCTGCTGGCACCAGACTTGCCCTCCAATTGATCCTCGTTAAAGGATTTAGAGTGTACTCATTTCAATTACGGGGCCTCAAAAGAGTCCCGTATTGTTATTTTTCGTCACTACCTCCCCGTGCCGGGAGTGGGTAATTTGCGCGCCTGCTGCCTTCCTTGGATGTGGTAGCCGTTTCTCAGGCTCCCTCTCCGGAATCGAACCCTGATTCTCCGTTACCCGTAACAACCATGGTAGGCAAGTAACCTACCATCGAAAGTTGATAAGGCAGACACTTGAAAGAAACGTCGCCGGCTCATGGCCATGCGATCAGCACAAAGTTATCCAGAGTCACCACAGAGTACGGGCAGAGCCCGATGGGTCTTGGTCTAATAAAAGCGCCCGTCAGCCAAAGGCCTTCAGGCTCAATGCATGTATTAGCTCTAGAATTGCCACAGTTGTCCAAGTAGAAAGAAACGATCTAAGGAACCATAACTGATTTAATGAGCCATTCGCGGTTTCGCCTTATTTCGGCATGTACTTAGACATGCATGGCTTAATCTTTGAGACAAGCATATGATTACTGGCAGGATCAACCAGGTATGATGCATAGGCATTCCCTTTTCGCCCCAGAAGGGTGCCTCGTCGCCGCCGATAGGGCCGCCATAAACCCCCAGCGCGCGACGCATCTTTTTCGCGGCAGCTTGCGCTGCCCGTGCATCGTTCGAGCTCGCTGCGGCATCCGACCCGTAGGTACGGCAATCGCCACGCGGCAAGAGAGCACGTGTGCCTTTAGGCAAAGCATTTGTAACGCGCCCACCAGTGCGCACATCGGCCTCTAGGGCCGCAGCATTAGGCAACTGGACGGCGCTTGCTGCGTAGCCGAGACGGCCAAGCCGCCAGACGACGGGACACGCCCGCGTCTTCGGCGCGCTCGCACGGAATCGAGTCCGGGTAGCACGGAACACACCTCGTAAAACGTGGAAACAGCGTCGTCCGACAACCAGCCCCTATCGCAGACGCGGATGAGGCTGCAGACGAATGCCGTGGGGTCCGAGGGACGGGGACACGCTGGGCACGAGGCCGCATATCAGACCCGGTCACGGCGCGCACACGCGGGCGCGCGCCGCCGACTGCTCCACTGGGACCCCCATATAATAGCAGCGATAAGTACCCAGACCTCCGTGGGTGAGTAAATCGCCGTACTCGTGCCACTTTCGCCGCAAGGGCCGCACAAATCGTGCGCGCTTTGCCGCGGCATCACAACGCCGCGCTTCCGCGGCGCCCCGCACGAGCCGTACTCGTGGACATAGCCGTCGGGCGAACCGCCGTACTCGAGGCGCGTTCGCCGCAAGAGCCGCTCAAATCGTGCGCGCTTTCCTGCGGCATCGCACGAAAGCGCTGCCCCGGCGCCCCGCACGAGCCGTACTCGTGGACATTGTCATCGGGCGAACCGCCGTACTCGAGGCGCGTTGGCGGCAAGACCCCCACAAATCGTGCGCGCTTTGCTGCGGCATCGCACAAAAGCGCATCCCCGGCGCCCCGCACGAGCCGTACTCGTGGACATAGCCGTCGGGCGAAGCGCCGTACTCGAGGCGCGTTCGCCGCAAGAGCCGCTCAAATCGTGCGCGCTTTCCTGCGGCATCGCACGAAAGCGCTGCCCCGGCGCCCCGCACGAGCCGTACTCGTGGACATGGTCATCGGGCGAACCGCCGTACTCGAGGCGCGTTCGCCGCAAGAGCCGCTCAAATCGTGCGCGCTTTCCTGCGGCATCGCACGAAAGCGCTGCCCCGGCGCCCCGCACGAGCCGTACTCGTGGACATGGTCATCGGGCGAACCGCCGTACTCGAGGCGCGTTCGCCGCAAGAGCCGCTCAAATCGTGCACGCTTTCCTGCGGCATCGCACGAAAGCGCTGCCCCGGCGCCCCGCACGAGCCGTACTCGTGGACATAGCCGTCGGGCGAACCGCCGTACTCGAGGCGCGTTCGCCGCAAGAGCCGCTCAAAACGTGCGCGCTTTCCTGCGGCATCGCACAAAAGCGCTTCCCCGGCGCCCCGCACGAGCCGTACTCGTGGACATTGTCATCGGGCCAACCGCCGTACTCGAGGCGCGTTGGCGGCAAGAGCCCCTCAAATCGAGCGCGCTTTGCTGCGGCATCGCAAAAAAGCACTTCCGCGGCGCCCCGCACGAGCCGTACTCGTGGACATTGTCATCGGGCGAACCGCCGTACTCGAGGAGCGTTCGCCGCAAAAGCCACTCAAATCGTGCGCGCTTTGCTGCGGCATCGCACAACCGCGCTTCCGCGGCGCCCCGCACGAGCCGTACTCGTGGACATAGCCGTCGGGCGAGCCGCCGTACTCGAGGCGCGTTCGCCGCAAAACTCGCATAAATAATGCACAAACTCATGAAAATCACATCTGCCGAGGCCGCCTAAAGCCCGAATTCACCTCCCGGGCGTCGAGAGGTCCGTTTCGGACTTTGCTGACAAAGCGGACGCTTTACTGTTTCGCGTCTGCCTAGGCGGTATGCCCCCTTATATATGCAGCGATAAGTACCCAGACCCCCGCGGGTCATAAGCGCGTCTACCGGAGCGGGCTTCAAACGAACGTAACTCTGCCTTCCGTTGCGCGAAAGGGACGGGAAAGGTCTCAAAATATTCGCCTTTCTCAGCCCCACACGCGGAACTAAAAATTGAGCGGCTGCGCCCACGGGAACGGCCGTGAACATTCGAAAAGGCGGCCCCTTGCGAACCTGGTCAATCACCCGCTGCTCCGGCTACAGTGGAAGCAGCGGGTCGAGGACGACTGCACAAGATGGGCGGCAGCGCGGCCGACACGTGGCGTAAATTTCGTCTCGTTCCGCCAGGTGAAAGTGCCTTTAAATATTCGAAAACCGTTTACCGCGTCCGCCGGGGAGGCAACCGCGTCTGCCTAGGCGGGACCGCGTCTGCCTAGGCGAGCTTCAAACGAGCGTAACTCTCACTTGCGTTGCGCGAAAGGGACGAGAAAGGTCTCAAAATGCTCGCCTTTCTCAGCCCCACACGCGGATCTAAAAATGGAGCGGATTCGTCCACGGGAACGGCCGCGAAGATTAGAAAAGGCGGCCCCTTGCGAGCCTGGTCAATCACCTGCTGCTCCGGCTACAGTGCAAGCAGCGAGTCCGCGATAACTGCACAAGATGCGCGCCGGCGCGGCCGAACCGTGGCGTAAATTTCGTCGCGCTCCGCCAGTTCAAAGTGCCTTTAAAAATTCGAAGACAATTTACCGCGTCTGCCTAGGCGGGACCGCGTCTGCCTAGGCGAGCTTCAAACGAGCGTAACTCTCACTTGCGTTGCGCGAAACGGACGGGAAAGGTCTCAAAATGTTCGCCTTTCTCAGCCCAACGCGCGCAACTAGAAATTGAGCGGCTGCGCTCAAGGCAACGGCCGCGAGAATTCGAAAAGGCGGCCCCTTGCGATACTGGTCAATCGCCCGCTGCTCCGGCTGCAGTGGACGCAGCGGGTCGGCGATGACTGCACAAGATGCGCGCCGGCGCGGCCGAACCGTGGCGTAAATTTGGTCGCGCTCCGCCAGTTCAAAGTGCCTTTAAAAACTCGAAGACCGTTTACCGCGTCCGCCGGGGAGGCAACCGCGTCTGCCTAGGCGGGACCGCGTCTGCCTAGGCGAGCTTCAAACGAGCGTAACTCTCACTTGCGTTGGGCGAAAGGGACGGGAAAGGTCTCAAAATGTTCGCCTTTCTCAGCCCCACACGCGGATCTAAAAATGGAGCGGATTCGCCCAAGGGAACGGCCGCGAAGATTAGAAAAGGCGGCCCCTTGCGAGACTGCTCAATCGCCCGCTGCTCCGGCTACAGTGCAAGCAGCGGGTCGCGATGACTGCACAAGATGCGCGCCGGCGCGGCCGAACCGTGGCGTAAATTTGGTCGCGCTCCGCCAGTTCAAAGTGCCTTTAAAAACTCGAAGACCGTTTACCGCGTCCGCCGGGGAGGCAACCGCGTCTGCCTAGGCGGGACCGCGTCTGCCTAGGCGAGCTTCAAACGAGCGTAACTCTCACTTGCGTTGGGCGAAAGGGACGGGAAAGGTCTCAAAATGTTCGCCTTTCTCAGCCCCACACGCGGATCTAAAAATGGAGCGGCTGCACCCACGGGAACAGCCGCGAAGATTAGAAAAGGCGGCCCCTTGCGAGCCTGGTCAATCGCCCGCTGCTCCGGCTGCAGTGGAAGCAGCGAGTCGGCGATGACTGCACAAGATGCGCGCCGGCGCGGCCGAACCGTGGCGTAAATTTCGTCGCGCTCCGCCAGTTCAAAGTGCCTTTAAAATTCGAAGACCGTTTACCGCGTCCGCCGGGGAGGCAACCGCGTCTGCCTAGGCGGGACCGCGTCTGCCTAGGCGAGCTTCAAACGAGCGTAACTCTCACTTGCGTTGCGCGAAAGGGACGAGAAAGGTCTCAAAATGTTCGCCTTTCTCAGCCCAACGCGCGGAACTAAAAATGGAGCGGATTCGCCCACGGGAGCGGCCGCGAAGATTAGAAAAGGCGGCCCCTTGCGAGCCTGGTCAATCACCCGCTGCTCCGGCTACAGTGCAAGCAGCGAGTCCGCGATGACAGCACAAGATGCGCGCCGGCGCGGCCGAACCGTGGCGTAAATTTCGTCGCGCTCCGCCAGTTCAAAGTGCCTTTAAAAATTCGAAGACCATTTACCGCGTCTGCCTAGGCGGGACCGCGTCTGCCTAGGCGAGCTTCAAACGAGCGTAACTCTCACTTGCGTTGCGCGAAAGGGACGGGAAAGGCCTCAAAATGTTCGCCTTTCTCAGCCCCACACGCGGATCTAAAAATGGAGCGGATTCGCCCACGGGAACGGCCGCGAAGATTAGAAAAGGCGGCCCCTTGCGAGCCTGGTCAATCACGTGCTGCTCCGGCTACAGTGCAAGCAGCGAGTCCGCGATAACTGCACAAGATGCGCGCCGGCGCGGCCGAACCGTGGCGTAAATTTCGTCGCGCTCCGCCAGTTCAAAGTGCCTTTAAAAATTCGAAGACCATTTACCGCGTCCGCCGGGGAGGCAACCGCGTCTGCCTAGGCGGGACCGCGTCTGCCTAGGCGAGCTTCAAACGAGCGTAACTCTCACTTGCGTTGCGCGAAAGGGACGGGAAAGGTCTCAAAATGTTCGCCTTTCTCGGCCCCACACGCGGATCTAAAAATGGAGCGGATTCGCCCACGGAACGGCCGCGAAGATTAGAAAAGGCGGCCCCTTGCGAGCCTGGTCAATCACGTGCTGCTCCGGCTACAGTGCAAGCAGCGAGTCCGCGATAACTGCACAAGATGCGCGCCGGCGCGGCCGAACCGTGGCGTAAATTTCGTCGCGCTCCGCCAGTTCAAAGTGCCTTTAAAAATTCGAAGACCATTTACCGCGTCTGCCTAGGCGGGACCGCGTCTGCCTAGGCGAGCTTCAAACGAGCGTAACTCTCACTTGCGTTGCGCGAAAGGGACGGGAAAGGTCTCAAAATGTTCGCCTTTCTCAGCCCCACACGCGGATCTAAAAATGGAGCGGATTCGCCCACGGGAACGGCCGCGAAGATTAGAAAAGGCGGCCCCTTGCGAGCCTGGTCAATCACCTGCTGCTCCGGCTACAGTGCAAGCAGCGAGTCCGCGATAACTGCACAAGATGCGCGCCTGCGCGGCCGAACCGTGGCGTAAATTTCGTCGCGTTCCGCCAGTTCAAAGTGCCTTTAAAAATTCGAAGACCATTTACCGCGTCTGCCTAGGCGGGACCGCGTCTGCCTAGGCGAGCTTCAAACGAGCGTAACTCTCACTTGCGTTGCGCGAAAGGGACGGGAAAGGTCTCAAAATGTTCGCCTTTCTCAGCCCCACACGCGGAACTAAAAATTGAGCGGCTGCGCCCACGGGAACCGCCGCGAAGATTAGAAAAGGCGGCCCCTTGCGAGCCTGGTCAATCACCTGCTGCTCCGGCTACAGTGCAAGCAGCGAGTCCGCGATAACTGCACAAGATGCGCGCCTGCGCGCCGAACCGTGGCGTAAATTTGGTCGCGCTCCGCCAGTTCAAAGTGCCTTTAAAAACTCGAAGACCGTTTACCGCGTCCGCCGGGGAGGCAACCGCGTCTGCCTAGGCGGGACCGCGTCTGCCTAGGCGAGCTTCAAACGAGCGTAACTCTCACTTGCGTTGCGCGAAAGGGACGGGAAAGGTCTCAAAATGTTCGCCTCTCTCAGCCCAACGCGCGGAACTAAAAATTGAGCGGCTGCGCCCACGGGAACCGCCGCGAAGACTAGAAAAGGCGGCCCCTTGCGAGCCTGGTCAATCACCTGCTGCTCCGGCTACAGTGCAAGCAGCGAGTCCGCGATAACTGCACAAGATGCGCGCCGGCGCGGCCGAACCGTGGCGTAAATTTCGTCGCGCTCCGCCAGTTCAAAGTGCCTTTAAAAATTCGAAGACCATTTACCGCGTCTGCCTAGGCGGGACCGCGTCTGCCTAGGCGAGCTTCAAACGAGCGTAACTCTCACTTGCGTTGCGCGAAAGGGACGAGAAAGGTCTCAAAATGTTCGCCTTTCTCAGCCCCACACGCGGATCTAAAAATGGAGCGGATTCGCCCACGGGAACGGCCGCGAAGATTACAAAAGGCGGCCCCTTGCGAGCCTGGTCAATCGCCCGCTGCTCCGGCTGCAGTGGAAGCAGCGAGTCGGCGATGACTGCACAAGATGCGTCGCGGTGCGGCCGACACGTGGCGTAAATTTCGTCGCGTTCCGCCAGTTAAAAGTGCCCTTAAAAGTTCGAAGACCGTTCACCGCGTCCGCCGGGGAGGCAACCGCGTCTGCCTAGGCGGGACCGCGTCTGCCTAGGCGAGCTTCAAACGAGCGTAACTCTGCCTTGCGTTGCGCGAAAGGGACGGGAGAGGTCTCAAAATGTTCGCCCTTCTCAGCCCAACGCGCGCAACTAAAAACTGAGCGGCTGCGCTCAAGGCGACGGCCGCGAGAATTCGAAAAGGCGGCCCCTTGCGAGACTGGTCAATCACCCGCTGCTCCGGCTACATTGGAAGCAGCGGGTCGGGGATGACTGCACAAGATGCGCGCCGGCGCGGCCGACGCGTGGCGTAAATTTCGTCGCGTTCCGCCAGGTAAAAGTGCCTCTAAAAACTCGAAGACCATTTACCGCGTTCGCCGGGGAGGGAACCGCGTCTGCCTAGGCGGGACCGCGTCTGCCTAGCGAGACTGTTGAATCGCCCCTATCTCGAGCGAGAATGGCAGGAAAACGACGGGACCGGTGGCCTGCACACTGACTTCAAATTCGTAGGCTTGAGACATAGGGGCCGGCCGTGAAAAGTTTGAAATGGTCAAAGTCTCCCTGTCGCGAGCGGTTAATCGCCCGCTGCTCCGACCGCAATGTGATGATCGAAAAAGATGCGCCGCAGCGCGGCCGACGCGGCGCTGTAAAATTCGTCGTGCTCCGCCAAAGAAAAGGACCTTTAAAAATTCGAAAACCCCGTACCGCGTCTGCCTAGGCGATACCGTTCAATCGCACGTATCTCGGCCCAGACTGGCAGCAAAGTGACGAGATTGGTAACAAAAGATTCGCCTTTGAACGCCCTACACAGGGAAGGCAAAGTCGCAAACGACTTTCGTCCCGCGTCGGCCGGGGCGAACGCGCCCGAACGG
>NW_028317718.1:698186-706387 GCF_055824585.1 Amblyomma mixtum | reverse complement strand
AAGCGTGCACGATTTGAGCGGCTCTTGCGGCGAACGCGCCTCGAGTACGGCGGTTCGCCCGATGACCATGTCCACGAGTACGGCTCGTGCGGGGCGCCGGGGCAGCGCTTTCGTGCGATGCCGCAGGAAAGCGCGCACGATTTGAGCGGCTCTTGCGGCGAACGCGCCTCGAGTACGGCGGTTCGCCCGATGACCATGTCCACGAGTACGGCTCGTGCGGGGCGCCGGGGCAGCGCTTTCGTGCGATGCCGCAGGAAAGCGCGCACGATTTGAGCGGCTCTTGCGGCGAACGCGCCTCGAGTACGGCGCTTCGCCCGACGGCTATGTCCACGAGTACGGCTCGTGCGGGGCGCCGGGGATGCGCTTTTGTGCGATGCCGCAGCAAAGCGCGCACGATTTGTGGGGGTCTTGCCGCCAACGCGCCTCGAGTACGGCGGTTCGCCCGATGACAATGTCCACGAGTACGGCTCGTGCGGGGCGCCGGGGCAGCGCTTTCGTGCGATGCCGCAGGAAAGCGCGCACGATTTGAGCGGCTCTTGCGGCGAACGCGCCTCGAGTACGGCGGTTCGCCCGACGGCTATGTCCACGAGTACGGCTCGTGCGGGGCGCCGCGGAAGCGCGGCGTTGTGATGCCGCGGCAAAGCGCGCACGATTTGTGCGGCCCTTGCGGCGAAAGTGGCACGAGTACGGCGATTTACTCACCCACGGAGGTCTGGGTACTTATCGCTGCTATTATATGGGGGTCCCAGTGGAGCAGTCGGCGGCGCGCGCCCGCGTGTGCGCGCCGTGACCGGGTCTGATATGCGGCCTCGTGCCCAGCGTGTCCCCGTCCCTCGGACCCCACGGCATTCGTCTGCAGCCTCATCCGCGTCTGCGATAGGGGCTGGTTGTCGGACGACGCTGTTTCCACGTTTTACGAGGTGTGTTCCGTGCTACCCGGACTCGATTCCGTGCGAGCGCGCCGAAGACGCGGGCGTGTCCCGTCGTCTGGCGGCTTGGCCGTCTCGGCTACGCAGCAAGCGCCGTCCAGTTGCCTAATGCTGCGGCCCTAGAGGCCGATGTGCGCACTGGTGGGCGCGTTACAAATGCTTTGCCTAAAGGCACACGTGCTCTCTTGCCGCGTGGCGATTGCCGTACCTACGGGTCGGATGCCGCAGCGAGCTCGAACGATGCACGGGCAGCGCAAGCTGCCGCGAAAAAGATGCGTCGCGCGCTGGGGGTTTATGGCGGCCCTATCGGCGGCGACGAGGCACCCTTCTGGGGCGAAAAGGGAATGCCTATGCATCATACCTGGTTGATCCTGCCAGTAATCATATGCTTGTCTCAAAGATTAAGCCATGCATGTCTAAGTACATGCCGAAATAAGGCGAAACCGCGAATGGCTCATTAAATCAGTTATGGTTCCTTAGATCGTTTCTTTCTACTTGGACAACTGTGGCAATTCTAGAGCTAATACATGCATTGAGCCTGAAGGCCTTTGGCTGACGGGCGCTTTTATTAGACCAAGACCCATCGGGCTCTGCCCGTACTCTGTGGTGACTCTGGATAACTTTGTGCTGATCGCATGGCCATGAGCCGGCGACGTTTCTTTCAAGTGTCTGCCTTATCAACTTTCGATGGTAGGTTACTTGCCTACCATGGTTGTTACGGGTAACGGAGAATCAGGGTTCGATTCCGGAGAGGGAGCCTGAGAAACGGCTACCACATCCAAGGAAGGCAGCAGGCGCGCAAATTACCCACTCCCGGCACGGGGAGGTAGTGACGAAAAATAACAATACGGGACTCTTTTGAGGCCCCGTAATTGAAATGAGTACACTCTAAATCCTTTAACGAGGATCAATTGGAGGGCAAGTCTGGTGCCAGCAGCCGCGGTAATTCCAGCTCCAATAGCGTATACTAAAGCTGCTGCGGTTAAAAAGCTCGTAGTTGGATCTCAGTTCCAGACGAGTAGTGCATCTACCCGATGCGACGGCTCGGACTGAACATCATGCCGGTCCTCTCTTGGTGCCCTTCATTGGTGCGTCTCGAGGTGGCCTGCGCTTTTACTTTGAAAAAATTAGAGTGCTCAACGCAGGCGAGTCGCCTGAATAAACTTGCATGGAATAATAGAACAAGACCCCGTTTCTGTTCTGTTGGTTTTTGGAATACGGGGTAATGATTAAGAGGGACAGACGGGGGCATTCGTATTGCGGCGCTAGAGGTGAAATTCTTGGACCGTCGCAAGACGAACTACTGCGAAAGCATTTGCCAAGAATGTTTTCTTTGATCAAGAACGAAAGTCAGAGGTTCGAAGGCGATCAGATACCGCCCTAGTTCTGACCATAAACGATGCCAACCAGCGATCCGCCTGAGTTACTCAAATGACTCGGCGGGCAGCTTCCGGGAAACCAAAGTATTTGGGTTCCGGGGGAAGTATGGTTGCAAAGCTGAAACTTAAAGGAATTGACGGAAGGGCACCACCAGGAGTGGAGCCTGCGGCTTAATTTGACTCAACACGGGAAAACTTACCCGGCCCGGACACTGGGAGGATTGACAGATTGAGAGCTCTTTCTTGATTCGGTGGATGGTGGTGCATGGCCGTTCTTAGTTGGTGGAGCGATTTGTCTGGTTAATTCCGATAACGAACGAGACTCTAGCCTATTAAATAGGTGCGGGGTTCCCAGCACCTTACAACCTTCTTAGAGGGACAAGCGGCTCCTAGCCGCACGAAACAGAGCAATAACAGGTCTGTGATGCCCTTAGATGTCCGGGGCCGCACGCGCGCTACACTGAAGGAAGCAGCGTGTCTTTATCCCTGTCTGAAAAGACTGGGTAACCCGTGGAACTTCTTTCGTGATTGGGATAGGGGCTTGCAATTGTTCCCCTTGAACGAGGAATTCCCAGTAAGCGCGAGTCATAAGCTCGCGTTGATTACGTCCCTGCCCTTTGTACACACCGCCCGTCGCTACTACCGATTGAATGATTTAGTGAGGTCTTCGGACCGATGTCCGGCGCGGCCTTTCGGTTGCGCCGGTCTGTTGGAAAGATGACCAAACTTGATCATTTAGAGGAAGTAAAAGTCGTAACAAGGTTTCCGTAGGTGAACCTGCGGAAGGATCATTACCGGATTGTGCTTGTCACACCCGGCGCCGCCCCCACTTATAAGCGGGGGAAGGCCTCAACCGCGGAGTTGCGAGATTCTGAAGCCGCTTCTCTGCACAAACTGTTGCGCCCAGCGGAGCTCCGTCACCAAGGGAAAGTCGGACGGGCTGTATCCGCAGGTTTGAACGGCGTAACGCACCACTCATGGTGGGCTTTCGGTTGTCGACAACCGTCGAAGAGGCGCAAACAGAGCCGGTAGGCAGGCCGAGGGAAAGGCCTGCCCGCTGCCAAGGGAACGGCGGCGGCTGCTGCGAAGTAC
Source organism: Amblyomma mixtum (assembly GCF_055824585.1). Lineage (NCBI taxonomy): Eukaryota > Metazoa > Arthropoda > Arachnida > Ixodida > Ixodidae > Amblyomma > Amblyomma mixtum. Next base: position 702,987 of record NW_028317718.1, on the reverse strand, counting down.
GAAAGGAAACGCTGCTCGCTGGCTTTGTCGTGTTGCGACCACGAGTCGGTAGGCGGGCCGAGGGAAAGGCCTGCCCGCTGCCAAGGGAACGGCGGCGGCTGCTGCGAAGTACGAAAGGAAACGCTGCTCGCTGGCTTTGTCGTGTTGCGACCACGAGTCGGTAGGCGGGCCGAGGGAAAGGCCTGCCCGCTGCCAAGGGAACGGCGGCGGCTGCTGCGAAGTACGAAAGGAAACGCTGCTCGCTGGCTTTGTCGTGTTGCGACCACGAGTCGGTAGGCGGGCCGAGGGAAAGGCCTGCCCGCTGCCAAGGGAACGGCGGCGGCTGCTGCGAAGTACGAGAGGAACCGCGGCTCGCTGGCTTTGTCGTGTTGCGACCACCAGTCGGTAGGCGGGCCGAGGGAAAGGCCTGCCCGCTGCCAAGGGAACCTGCCAAGGGTACCTGGGAGTTAAGTCCTCTCTCTGTCCCAGGGCTCCTAATCTGAGGAGGCACCTGAGCGGCTCTGGGGCTAGCAACCCCTTTGCCGCTGGCTAAACTTGGCGCTATGAAACGAAATGCAAAAGAGAAACGCGGCTGCCGAGAGGCAGTCGCTCCAAGTATTCATGAGGGACATGAGCGTAAGGGGCCCTCTGATGGTGTTGGGGATTCGGTTTCCTCCCCTGCACAGTGCAACCTTTGTGGACGGTGGTTCAAGTCGTGGTTTGCGATGAGGGTACACCATGGCAAGCAGCACAAAGCAGTTGCAGGCATCCAAGGAAGTATAGGGGTCCGGGGACACCCTTCTGATGAAGAATTTGTTGGTCGCCTTGAGCGGCAAAGCGTTGACAAAAGGATTGTACACGAACAGGGTCGGCCTCTGGGGGCTAGTACTTTGATGCAACAAGGGCGGACATCTCCTCATGAGGCAGTTGTCCACTCGATAGATGATGACAGAACAGCAGAACTGGAGCGGCCAATTAGGGCCCAAACTAGGGACCAGGGTGTGCCCAAGAGGCCACTGCCTGGGGGAGCAGAACTGGGACGGCCCTCTGGGGCCTCGACTAGGAGCGGGCGGCGGTATCAATGTACCTCGCCCCATACAGCAGATGATGACAGAACAGCAGAACTGGAGCGGCCAATTAGGGCCCAAACTAGAGACCAGGGTGTGCCCAAGAGGCCACTGCCTGGGAGAGCAGAACTGGGACGGCCCTCTGGGGCCACGACTAGGAGCGGGCGGCGGTATCAATGTACCTCGCCCCATACAGCAGAACTGGAGACTTGTAAGGGCTTGGGGGGTTTGACCCCTCAGCCTGTTAGGCTCAAAGAGCCGACAGCAGAACTGACGACAACGACGGTGGTCAGGGAGAAGGACCTACCGAGGACTTCGCGAACTATAGACCCGGGGCGCGCCCCAACATCCAATACCCCGCGGTCTGTAGTGGTTTGGCGCGTTGTTCCTCGGTTGGGAAGCTCTCCCAGCACTATCCACCTGGGTGATGTTGCGCATGCCGCAGGCCAGGAAGGCGCGAGAAATGTTCCTGGTTCTGAGGTGAGACGGAGCGCTACTCCCCGGGAGGATGTTTGTGCAGAGGCGGGCCATTCAGGACCGATGGTGCCCAGTTTTGACTGGGCTTCCTCGGGAGCCCGACCCAGGGTGCGTGTGGGTGCAATGGAACCTTGTGTCCCATGTGTTACCCAGCCCTCGTACGGGAGTGCAGATGGTGTTCGGCCCTCTGGGGGTCCTCGGGGCAAAGGCTCCGGGGGCTCCCAGAGGGCTCCTTTTGCCCCCGCCCCGGTAGACGGGGTTCCGCGATCGCGGGCCATGGTGGGTCCTCGGGGCAAACGCTCCGGGGCAGCTTCGATGACTGTTTCCGCCTCCGCCCCGGTAGACGCGGTTTCGGGATCGCGGCGGCCCTTGGTGGCCTCTCGGGGTGGGGTCGGGGCCTCCTCGATGATTGTTTCGGGCCCCGCCCCGGTAGACGCGGTTTCGGGGCCCCGTGAAAAGAAAGGTCATGCTGCCGCCCAGGCAGACACGGTTGCGAGCTTCTCTCCAACAGTTACGCGATCTACAGGATCTACAGGCGGGGACAGAGGTGTGCCTGTTGAGCACTCTTCTCACTTCACCGACGATGGAGACTTGTCGCGCTCATCTGATGGTTCTTCGGCTTTTTCGTGGCGTCCTTCCGGGTCGGGTGTTTCCACTTCATCCTCTCCACTTTCCTCGGCATCACGGAGCTCCGTTCGGTCTGGTGTGGGGGAGATGTCTAGGCCTCCCCACTCTGTGGTTCCACGGATGATGTCCAGGCCATCCGTTGCTGCACCCGGTGTTTCAATCGTTTCGCGTGGTCCAAACCAAGGGGGGAGTGAGAGTACCGCTTCTAGGCTTCGAAACCTGCAGGCAGCGCTGGCTAGCGATAGTTCGGATGATAACACAAGCTCACAGCCGGTCCGACTTACGAGTCACACTTCGTGTCCGGACTGTGGCCGAGCGTTTAGCAGTAAGGTTGGTCTCAGTATACATAGACGGCGGGAACACTTCAATGAATACAACGCGGACATCGTAATCACCAGGGTGAAGCCGAGATGGTCCACGGAAGAGAACTACCTCATGGCAAAACATGAGGTCCGACTTGTCCAAGAGCAAGTTTACGACATCAACCTTCAGCTTCATCGACTCCTCCCCCACCGCACCTTTGACTCCATAAAGTCCCATCGGAGGAACAAGAAATATCGAGAAATGGTGGAGCAACTTTTGCGGTGTCCGGAGGAAGTGCTGGAGGACGATCGACTGGAGCCAGCAGCGTTTGCTGAGGAGACTACCGGACCATCCCCAGATACAGCGGAGCAAGTTAGCATTCCGCTGCCATGGGACCAGTGCCGTGAGGAATTGCAGCGATTGATCCAGAAGGCGAGCCCTAGGGGCTACAATGGTGGTCGACTGTGGGATATTGCCCGTGGTTTTCTGGCGGGAGTGGGTGTCCCGGATTTGAACTGTTACATTCGACAGACATTCTTTCGTGACACTCCGCCTGGTAGACAGAGAAGGCGGCCCATGCCTCAAGTACCGTGCAGTAGACGGAAGGCACGTAGAAGGGAATATGCGCAAGTACAGAGTACGTACAAAAAGAACAGGAGTCAGTGCGCGCATGCTATCCTGGAGGGTCCTAAGGACTCCAGGGTCGAGGACGTGGGCCAATTTCTGACTGAATGGCAGCAAATTGTAGAAGCTCCCGTGCAACAGCTTCTGGGTGATCAACAGGGAAGGTTGCCCCTTCCGTTGGAGGACCTATCCCCTTTCGGGCCCATTTCCACACAGGAGCTCCAAGCAGCATTCCCGAAGCTCGGGTCAGCGCCTGGTCCCGATGGGCTAGAGGCAAAGGATTTACGGGCAGTTCCTATTCCGGTGTTGAAGGTACTTTTGACCCTCTTTATGCTGACTGGGGAGCTGCCTGTATGCCTTCGGAGTGCCCGGACGGTATTCATCCCAAAGAAGTCCGATGCAAGAGTTCCGGGGGATTTCCGGCCCATAACAGTGGCTCCTATTCTCGTACGGCTATTTCACAAGATTTTATCGTCAAGGCTGCAGGGAATGGTGTCACTTGACTTTCGTCAGAGAGCATTCATCCCTGTGGATGGCTGCGCAGAAAATGTTCACCTCTTGGCCGGTGTTCTTCTCGAGGCCAACAGGCGCTACCGTCATCTCCACATGGCATCAATCGACGTGTCCAAGGCCTTTGACAGAGTGACGACCGAGGCAATTCTGCATGGACTACGACGAAAGAAGATAGCGACACCGTTTATTCGGTACATCCAAGACTTTTACGAGACCGCGACCACTTTGCTGGAGTTTGAAGGGCAGTCAAGAGTCGTCCAACCAACCAGGGGGGTAAGGCAAGGTGACCCCTTGTCCCCCCTCCTCTTCAATTTGGTGTTGGACGAATGGCTGGCCAGTTGCCCCAAGGAGATAGGCTTCCGTAGTGAGGACCTGGTTGTCAATGCCATGGCATTTGCTGATGACCTCGTGGTCCTGGCTTCAACTCCGCAAGGTCTTCAGGTTCAACTTAACAGTCTGCAGGGATACCTCGCGTCCAGAGGCCTGGAGATCAACATTGCGAAGAGTATTACAGTCTCTCTGGTGGCCGACCCACATCGCAAGATAACGAAAGTGGATCCGAGTATACGGTTCACACTAGGAGAGCAGCAAATTCCAGCTGCAGAAGCAATGACCAGTTGGAGATATCTAGGGCTTCATTTCACGCCCACAGGTATCACGAAGCAAGATATCCAACCTGATATGAAGGTTCTTCTTCAGAGAGTGTCAAGTGCTCCCCTGAAGCCGCAACAACGGCTGTTTGTGCTAAAAACCTTCTTAATACCAAAGTTCTACCACAGAGTCGTACTAGGACCTTCCTCATGCAAGATGTTGCTGAAGCTGGATAGGTCTGTCCGAGCAGCAGTGAGAGGTTGGCTACGGCTACCTCATGATTTCCCCGAGTCGGCATTCCACGCCTCGGTCAAAGACGGAGGATTGGGTATCCCAAGCATGCGGACGACTGTTCCGTATCTGAAGTTCAGACGACTCAGGTCTTTACAGCACTCATCTAGTAGTGTGTGCAAGACAATGTCGGCAATGGAATACGCACAACAGGAACTGAAAACTGCAAAGAAGATGTCCAGCTTTCGCGAGGTTCTTATCCATGACAGTAAGAGCCAGGCAAAATTCTGGACAACAGCCCTACACTCATCAAATGATGGGCGAGCCTTGCGCCTTGCTGCAAACGCCCCCGGATCATCCACCTGGATCTCGGACGGATCGTGCCTGCT
>NW_028317718.1:688186-693186 GCF_055824585.1 Amblyomma mixtum | reverse complement strand
ATGGTTACCCGCACACTTCGTGCAGGTGGCCCGCTCAGGATGCACGGATTGTTTACATCCTCGACGTGAATGCCCATAAGTTGCACAAAACGTACACATGGGCACATGTAAGTCCTCTGCAATAAATGCAGAAGACCAACCGAGCGAAACACGCCCCCTTTCAATGAGACGTTTAAAAGCGTCTGGGGCGACCTCTAACACATGTGTCTTAGCGCCATCGCGCTGTCGAAAGGTGTAACGGCGCTTAGTGACGCGCGGATCAAGGTCAAGTCCAGGATTTTTTGCATTAAGTTGTTCCACAACAGAGCCATCCGCAACATCAGGATCAGCTCCAAAGATCCTAACATGCGGCCTGCGACGCTCGGCCACCCTAATAGACATAACTGCGCGAGTAACCGAGTTAGACTGCACCGCAGTACGCAAATTTTCTAAACTGGACCTATCCTGCGCCAAGACCGTTACCCCGGTCGCCGTGGGCCGCAAAACGACCGGACCAATTCCCGCCTCTTCCGGGTTAATGTTTTGTTTTAAAGACTTAACTAATTCGCCCGGCGCGACCTGAGACTCTACCGAAGTAAGAAACGCCACGTGATGTGGGACTTGCCGCAAAGGCTGATCGGCGACCGCAGAGGACTGGACCGCCTCCACAGTGTCCAACACCGCAGAGGACGGTGCCCGGCCACGCACCACATCCGCAAAAGACGGCGCCTGAGCTCGGGAGGTCGACGTCCCCAGACGCGCCTCGGCCCTCGCCAGACGCTCGCGCAACATTGCGTTTTCTCGTTGGCTCGCAGCCCACATGTCTCGGAGAACTTCCGCTCGACCCCTGGCGTCAGCGGCCAGGGCTCGAAAATCCGAGCAGTGTTTCGCAATGACGGCCACAAGGTTGACGACCTCAGGCCGCGCGTGAGCCACCAGCTTATACGATGGCTCATTCACCATGGTTGATAATTTCTGCTGGATGTCCAGCACCGGCTGCAAATCAGGGAGTGGGGCGAAGCCAAGGCCCAGGCGCGGGACCTGGTCCTCAGCAACCGCAAACTCGTCGGCGGATCCGGAAGGCGCCGCCACGCCCGATGGCACAGCGCTCCCAATGACAGCAGTCCGGGAAGGGCATGAGGCCGAGCCCACTCCTCCCGAAGACGCCTCGGCGCGAGAAGTCTCATCCGAGATCAGGGACACGCGGCCCACAAGGTCGGGCGACCGCAGGTCACCCAGGACCGCGTCCCCGTCCTCCGAGAACGCCGGAGAGTCCCCAGAAGGGACCCGCGCAGGAGTCGACCCCGGACTGCCCCCGGACGAACCATCAGGCGAAACGTCATGGGCCAACGACGCGCCCGGGTCCGACCGCAACTCCAGCGAACCAGGCTCCTCGTTCGCCATGTCAGCCGGCCAAGGGGACCAGCGACCCAGCCACCGCAGCAGGGCTAGGGCAGCCAAGGACACCGGCCCACACCAGCGAGCGCAGCCAAGTCCCGCGGCGTAAAAACCGCCCAAAAATTAGGCGGACGACCGCAGGGAAGACGTCGCGATCGAGGCCAGGCGTCCGCAAAAGCTGGAGACTGCAAAAAATTAAAAAAAAACGGGCCCGGGCAGGCGGGGCGCCGAGAGCTCGCACCCCGGTGCGCCCCTTTTTAATTTTTGAACTGCAATGAACTGCCTCGCACCAAAAGAGACATTGCGGCTAAGAGCAAAAAGCTCAAACTCCGCGTTCAGCCGATCAAGGTCGAGAGCTAGCGGCGGCGCATGCAGAAGAATCTGCAGTGCCCTCGTGCTAGTCGTGGAATAAGCCCCCGCTAACGCCAAAAGCGGAGCTCTCTGCACCGATAAAATGCGCGCGCGAAGACCTGAGTGGGGACACTCAGTCCACCACACCGGCGACGCGTAAGCAAGCGTGGGTAACACGACCTGGCGATAAAGCACCCGCAATCGAGGAGGTGCCGGCATGCCGCTAAGCCGCAAAAAGGTACTAAGGCGCGCAGAGAGCTTCTCGGCACGCTCCTTGAGCCTGTCGCCATGGGGAATGAAGGAGAGAGTGCGGTCAAAGACGACGCCCAGCACCCTGACCGCAGGCCGAAAAGGCAAGCGAACACCGTCAAGGTGGACTGCGGGCATTGTGCGTCCCATACCCCTACGAGGAGGAGAAATGAGAACGCACACCGTCTTCTCCCGTGTAATGGTAATCCTCGTCTCCCTCGCCCAAGACGCGACCCGACCGAGCGCATCCTCTGCCAAAACCTCAATCTCCTTTCTGCTGGAACCAGGCACAAGAACGACAACGTCGTCCGCATAAGCCTGGACCGACACACCCCGTGGCATCTCCACCGACAGAAGGCCACGCACTACTACATTCCACAGAAGAGGCGACAGCGGGGAACCCTGCGGGCTGCCTAAGGTGGGACGCGCAACCGCGTCGCCCGCACAAGAGCGGTACACCACCTCTCGATCGGAAAGAAATGATCGGAGCAGTGCGCAGAGATTCCGCGGACATCCCCAATCACTGAGCGAACTCAGTACCAGAGGATGCCACACGCTATCGAAAGCCCCCTTAAAATCTATGGCAACGAGCAGCACGTGCAGGCCGGCGTCCCGCAACGAACGCAATTTTGAAACCAGGGCGTAGAGCGAGTGAACCGCCCCCCGACCCCTGGTGAAACCGAATTGCGCTTCATGATGCAGTCCACGACTAGCCAAAAAATGATACAGCCGCCCGTACAGCAGACGCTCCAGCACCTTACCGAGCGTCGAATTCATCACGACCGGGCGATAAGATGACGTGGCATCAGGCGGCCGGCCAGGTTTGGGCAAAAAAATAATGCGTCCGCGACGCCAAGACAAAGGAAAATAACCCAATTTCAAAGCCGAATTAAAAAGAAACAAAAAGAAATTTGGATGACCTGCCCAAAGCTCACGGACCATGCGCGGCGTGATCCCGTCCAATCCCGACGCCGTACCAATCTTCACTCGCGCCACCGCCAGCGCCGTCTCTCCAAACGTGAAGGGAACGTCGTCGGGACCTCCCAAATCGGATCTTAATACCGCCGCGCGCATCACCGCATGCTCGGGTGAGTCCTGAGCAACATCATCAGATGGAACCTGTGCATTTAAAAGGAGCTCCGCCGTCTCCAGCAGAGAGCCGGTAAAAGTGCCATCCGGCCGAACAAGAGGGGGCAAAATCACCGGCCCTCTCATGCGACCAAAAGCCTGTTTGAAAGGACGGCCATATAAATTTTCAAGTGTCGCCTGTCGTGCCAACTCACGCGCAGCGGCCTCACGTGCAGCAGCAACCTGGTTTCGAAAACTGGTCAAAGCCTTATTAAAGGCCGCCCGGTAAAACGGACGGAGCGGCTCGGCTCTACAGCGCTGAAACCTGCGTCGAAGTGCGCGGACACGCCGGCGCTCAGCCTGCAGCTCCACAGTCCACCACTCCGTCCGCCTGACCGCCGCCCTGCTCGAACCAGCACGACTAACCGATGATTGTCGGTGACGCTCCTTGTCAAAAATGAGGTAAAATTTTTCCATTACGCGATCGAGTGCCGCTCCCGAAGTTAAGCACGCACCCTGAATCGTCTTAAAAAAGTCATTGCGTACTAAATTTCTAATTAGTCGCGTCGTACCGGCATGCGTCAGTCTACGTTCCCTGGCAGTCCCCCCGCCACAACCAATGTGTACATGTATGTGTTTATGTTCGGAGAGTGTTTCGACATCTGAAACGGACCAACGCACCCCCGCCAGTACCAAACTCGGCGTGGCGAGGGTGACGTCGATCCAACTGTCAGTGTATTTTGTTGTGTATGTGGGAGGGGACGCCGGATCGTTAAGAACTACAAGGCCCGAACTCATTGCAAAGCCAAGAAGCTCACCCCCCCGCGCATCACAAGCACCCGGACCCCAAACCTCATGTTTTGCGTTAAAATCCCCCGCCACTACCGCGGGCAGTCCGGGCGCGAGCATCAAAGCATGCTCCACCACTCCCAGGACGGGCGACATAGGGGAATGAGGGGGCGCATAGACTGCAATCAGGATAAATGAGTGCGTTGAAGTAGTGCATCTAATTGCAACCACACACTCCGTAATCAAAAGCGGGAAGCAATCTGACCGCGTCCGACACACCACAAGCGCGGTCCTCGGAGCACGGCCATCTGCAAAACACGGCCAGGTTTGAGGCAATTCGGGAATCTTGCCGGCTCTCACATAAGGATCCGACACGATCGCAAAGTCGAAATCACCAGCCAGCATTTCTGCCACCAGCACTCCGGTTGCTCTACGACAATGATCCAAATTAGCCTGAATAAAATTTACCGAAATATTTTGAGCCATTTCATAAAATTATGAGATGAAAAATAAAACAACCAAACATGACCACTATCAAAACACGCTAAGTGGACCGGCCACTGAAGAGTGTGACAAAAAACCAGGTTAATCACTAAAAAGGCCTGATGAAAAGACCGGAGTACTGGCACATCAAGCAAGTTGTGTTCTGAGATCCTCAAACAACTATCAGATAGGATCAAAAACCTACCACAAAGAAATCCAAAAACTAACCAGGCAAGGAAAACGAGAGGTCGGGGAAGCCGCAAAAGAAAAAAACTTGAATAAGAAGCAACAGAATTAAAAACCCTAAATAAAACAAAGAAACAAAAAGAAAAAGAAGGAGAAATAACAATCATCAGAGCTCCAAAAGAGAACGACCAAAAAAACAAGAAGAGAAGATGAAGACCGAATGGAAAAACCCCACCACTATCAGAAAAATAAACCCAGAAAGAAAAAAGAAGTGCCAAGACTTTACAATACCTAAAAATGCGTCTTAAGACAATCCACTCAAACAAAGCGAAAAAACAGGGGAGCCGTGAACAAAAAAGACCAAGAAAGAGGGCGGCGGTTTGAAAAACCGTTAATAAAACCGAGTAAGGAAAAGAAAACGAAAAAGAAAAAATAATCGTTAAAATCCCGAAGATGCACTGTGCCAGAGGAAAAAGAAAAAGACTAAAAACAGACTG
>NW_028317718.1:663186-680686 GCF_055824585.1 Amblyomma mixtum | reverse complement strand
ACTATCGGTCTCTCGGTCGTATTTAGCCTTAGATGGAGTTTACCACCCACTTAGGGCTGCACTCTCAAGCAACCCGACTCACGGGAGGCTTCGTCCCGGGCGCGCAACGGCGGAGACGGGCCTGGCACCCACTCTGGGACAAGCCCCTGTCAGGGGGACTTGCACCGTCGCAAACTCCCGGGAACGTTGCCTCCCATACACCACATTTCCCGACCGCCTGCAAGGACGGGGGATTCGGTGCTGGGCTAGGTCCCGTTTCGCTCGCAGCTACTCGGGGAATCCCTGTTGGTTTCTTTTCCTCCGCTTAGTGATATGCTTAAATTCAGCGGGTTGTCTCGCCTGATCTGAGGTCGACACAGATATGCATTTTCTCGCGTTCGATTCCGGCGCGGTCGCGCGCGCGCGTCCTTCCCTCGTCTCCGGCCGGCACCTTCCGCCCATTCCCCGCTCTCAGTCGGCAGCACCCTCGGCGACTGCGAGCGAGACTGGAAGGCACCTCTGACCGGCGCTCGGGACGGCGCGCATTCGGTTGCGCGCGGAACACTGAACGCAGAGAGTGTGAACCCCCGACCGCCGCGGCCGAATAAATTCCCTGCCGCCTCTCTTTCCCTCGAGAGAACGACCTCGGCCTGGCGTAGGGGCATCGTCAGAGTTTTGCGTCGCCCCCGCCCCAACTGGAGTGGCCCAGTTTTTCTCGGGGCAGAGACTGCGAAGCACTTAGACCGACGGCGGACTGCGCTCGCAACGAGATCGCGTCCGTTCGACCCGTACTCGACTTCGCGCCCACTCGAGGAGGCGGTCCCTTTCCGCACAGGGTCCGGGGGACCCCTTCGTTGCCGCGCACACGGCGCGCCTCTGCGCTTTGCCGAACTGTGCTGCGCACACCGCGCTCGCGCCCGTCACCTCCCTGCACCCCGCGCGAGGTATCCCTTTTTCTCGCGCGGGCGTGCCCGGAACAGGGCGTTCCCGTCTCTGCGCTTCTCGCAGCAGTTCGGCTACTTCTCCGCGGGCCAGCAGGCAGCGCTTCGCCGCCCGTCCAAACAGCCTCGTCTCCCGTCGGACCGCTCTTTCCCTGCAGGTAATCCCTTCCTGCGGCGGTCGCTTTCTGAGGCGTGACGCTCTACGGCTAGCAGCCGCCGGCCCGCGTTACGTCAGCGCAGGGCGACCCGACTCTGCCGCTTTGCGCGCGGCTGAAGGGTTCGACCCGCTCTCCTCCTCATTCGCAAAGTCTTTCGAGGGATCTTCAGCGTTCCGTACAGAGCCGTCCTCTTTGCCGACACGGTCAAAACGAGTCGCCGGCCGCGCCATCCCCGGGCGCCGGCGCCTCTCTTGATATATGATCCGACCCTCAGACAGACGAACCCAAGGGAAGACCCAAGGGCGCAATGTGCGTTCGAAGAATCAGTGCTCAGTGTGTCCTGCAATTCACACCAAGTCTCGCAGCTGGCTGCGTTCTTCATCGACCCGAGAACCGAGTGATCCACCGCTTAGAGTCGTGCGTTTGGTTTGTTCAAATCCGTACAGTACAACCAGGGTTTTAGGCACCGGGCTTTTCCCCTGGTCTCCAGTCGCAGTTTCGACCGACGTCTTTCGCGCCTCGCAGCCGTCCGTTCGGCATGCTGCGCGTGCCTCAAAGCCAAAGCGAGCAAAGTCTCTCGAAGCTTTTGTGCGATAATGGCTTGCGCGTCACTAATAGGATGACGAGGCATTTGGCAACCACTAAGGCAGAAGTGCTGAGCCGACGCGTGACGCTCCAATTCCGGTCTTCATCAGAGGTGGGTCTTCTTGTGCCTTCTTGGGCACGCCCGCTCCGCCCGCACGGGCCTGACCGCAGAACACCTCGAAGCACCGGCGTTTGCTAGAAATATACATTCTTGGAGCTCTGTGCCACCGTCCTCACGCACCTTTCTGCGATCTGCAGCGACGCTACCCCCGGACTCCAGCAGCGGTTTTTTTTGTTGCTGTTCACACTCAACTGCTGTTCACATCTTTCAAGGCGAGTCATCACCGCCTACCGCTGCTGCACCCTTTTGTAGGGGAGGGGGTTTTCCCAACGCCCCCCGGTCCGGTCGCCCCCGGGTGCGCCATCGTGCTGCTCCCTACTCGACCATTTCGCCACATCATTGCTTCGCAAGGAGACAGGCACCGCCTAGCCGTGGCTACGCAGCGCGTACTTGGAACAAGCCGCAAAGCGGACGTTCATCAGTCTACTCCCGCAATAGGAGCCCACCGGCCACAGTGCCATGGACGGCGTTTCGGTAGCGCACCGACAGACTACTCGAAGGCTGGGAAGGACGAAGCAGCAAGAGAACCCGGCTGCCGCGAATGCGTTCAAAGTGCGGGATTATAATCCCTCGTCCTTTTCGGTCCCGGTGCCTCCTTTCGCGCCGTCGGCGCGGCGTCAGACTCCGCGCCCGCAGTGCGAGACCTTTCGCGCGCGGCCGTTCCCTGGGCCGCGCGCGTCCCGCCGCGTGCGCGTCGCGCAGAAGCGCAGTTTCCCAGCCAGCGAGCCGCGGTTCCTCTCGTACTTCGCAGCAGCCGCCGCCGTTCCCTTGGCAGCGGGCAGGCCTTTCCCTCGGCCCGCCTACCGACTGGTGGTCGCAACACGACAAAGCCAGCGAGCCGCGGTTCCTCTCGTACTTCGCAGCAGCCGCCGCCGTTCCCTTGGCAGCGGGCAGGCCTTTCCCTCGGCCCGCCTACCGACTCGTGGTCGCAACACGACAAAGCCAGCGAGCAGCGTTTCCTTTCGTACTTCGCAGCAGCCGCCGCCGTTCCCTTGGCAGCGGGCAGGCCTTTCCCTCGGCCCGCCTACCGACTCGTGGTCGCAACACGACAAAGCCAGCGAGCAGCGTTTCCTTTCGTACTTCGCAGCAGCCGCCGCCGTTCCCTTGGCAGCGGGCAGGCCTTTCCCTCGGCCCGCCTACCGACTCGTGGTCGCAACACGACAAAGCCAGCGAGCAGCGTTTCCTTTCGTACTTCGCAGCAGCCGCCGCCGTTCCCTTGGCAGCGGGCAGGCCTTTCCCTCGGCCTGCCTACCGGCTCTGTTTGCGCCTCTTCGACGGTTGTCGACAACCGAAAGCCCACCATGAGTGGTGCGTTACGCCGTTCAAACCTGCGGATACAGCCCGTCCGACTTTCCCTTGGTGACGGAGCTCCGCTGGGCGCAACAGTTTGTGCAGAGAAGCGGCTTCAGAATCTCGCAACTCCGCGGTTGAGGCCTTCCCCCGCTTATAAGTGGGGGCGGCGCCGGGTGTGACAAGCACAATCCGGTAATGATCCTTCCGCAGGTTCACCTACGGAAACCTTGTTACGACTTTTACTTCCTCTAAATGATCAAGTTTGGTCATCTTTCCAACAGACCGGCGCAACCGAAAGGCCGCGCCGGACATCGGTCCGAAGACCTCACTAAATCATTCAATCGGTAGTAGCGACGGGCGGTGTGTACAAAGGGCAGGGACGTAATCAACGCGAGCTTATGACTCGCGCTTACTGGGAATTCCTCGTTCAAGGGGAACAATTGCAAGCCCCTATCCCAATCACGAAAGAAGTTCCACGGGTTACCCAGTCTTTTCAGACAGGGATAAAGACACGCTGCTTCCTTCAGTGTAGCGCGCGTGCGGCCCCGGACATCTAAGGGCATCACAGACCTGTTATTGCTCTGTTTCGTGCGGCTAGGAGCCGCTTGTCCCTCTAAGAAGGTTGTAAGGTGCTGGGAACCCCGCACCTATTTAATAGGCTAGAGTCTCGTTCGTTATCGGAATTAACCAGACAAATCGCTCCACCAACTAAGAACGGCCATGCACCACCATCCACCGAATCAAGAAAGAGCTCTCAATCTGTCAATCCTCCCAGTGTCCGGGCCGGGTAAGTTTTCCCGTGTTGAGTCAAATTAAGCCGCAGGCTCCACTCCTGGTGGTGCCCTTCCGTCAATTCCTTTAAGTTTCAGCTTTGCAACCATACTTCCCCCGGAACCCAAATACTTTGGTTTCCCGGAAGCTGCCCGCCGAGTCATTTGAGTAACTCAGGCGGATCGCTGGTTGGCATCGTTTATGGTCAGAACTAGGGCGGTATCTGATCGCCTTCGAACCTCTGACTTTCGTTCTTGATCAAAGAAAACATTCTTGGCAAATGCTTTCGCAGTAGTTCGTCTTGCGACGGTCCAAGAATTTCATCTCTAGCGCCGCAATACGAATGCCCCCGTCTGTCCCTCTTAATCATTACCCCGTATTCCAAAAACCAACAGAACAGAAACGGGGTCTTGTTCTATTATTCCATGCAAGTTTATTCAGGCGACTCGCCTGCGTTGAGCACTCTAATTTTTTCAAAGTAAAAGCGCAGGCCACCTCGAGACGCACCAATGAAGGGCACCAAGAGAGGACCGGCATGATGTTCAGTCCGAGCCGTCGCATCGGGTAGATGCACTACTCGTCTGGAACTGAGATCCAACTACGAGCTTTTTAACCGCAGCAGCTTTAGTATACGCTATTGGAGCTGGAATTACCGCGGCTGCTGGCACCAGACTTGCCCTCCAATTGATCCTCGTTAAAGGATTTAGAGTGTACTCATTTCAATTACGGGGCCTCAAAAGAGTCCCGTATTGTTATTTTTCGTCACTACCTCCCCGTGCCGGGAGTGGGTAATTTGCGCGCCTGCTGCCTTCCTTGGATGTGGTAGCCGTTTCTCAGGCTCCCTCTCCGGAATCGAACCCTGATTCTCCGTTACCCGTAACAACCATGGTAGGCAAGTAACCTACCATCGAAAGTTGATAAGGCAGACACTTGAAAGAAACGTCGCCGGCTCATGGCCATGCGATCAGCACAAAGTTATCCAGAGTCACCACAGAGTACGGGCAGAGCCCGATGGGTCTTGGTCTAATAAAAGCGCCCGTCAGCCAAAGGCCTTCAGGCTCAATGCATGTATTAGCTCTAGAATTGCCACAGTTGTCCAAGTAGAAAGAAACGATCTAAGGAACCATAACTGATTTAATGAGCCATTCGCGGTTTCGCCTTATTTCGGCATGTACTTAGACATGCATGGCTTAATCTTTGAGACAAGCATATGATTACTGGCAGGATCAACCAGGTATGATGCATAGGCATTCCCTTTTCGCCCCAGAAGGGTGCCTCGTCGCCGCCGATAGGGCCGCCATAAACCCCCAGCGCGCGACGCATCTTTTTCGCGGCAGCTTGCGCTGCCCGTGCATCGTTCGAGCTCGCTGCGGCATCCGACCCGTAGGTACGGCAATCGCCACGCGGCAAGAGAGCACGTGTGCCTTTAGGCAAAGCATTTGTAACGCGCCCACCAGTGCGCACATCGGCCTCTAGGGCCGCAGCATTAGGCAACTGGACGGCGCTTGCTGCGTAGCCGAGACGGCCAAGCCGCCAGACGACGGGACACGCCCGCGTCTTCGGCGCGCTCGCACGGAATCGAGTCCGGGTAGCACGGAACACACCTCGTAAAACGTGGAAACAGCGTCGTCCGACAACCAGCCCCTATCGCAGACGCGGATGAGGCTGCAGACGAATGCCGTGGGGTCCGAGGGACGGGGACACGCTGGGCACGAGGCCGCATATCAGACCCGGTCACGGCGCGCACACGCGGGCGCGCGCCGCCGACTGCTCCACTGGGACCCCCATATAATAGCAGCGATAAGTACCCAGACCTCCGTGGGTGAGTAAATCGCCGTACTCGTGCCACTTTCGCCGCAAGGGCCGCACAAATCGTGCGCGCTTTGCCGCGGCATCACAACGCCGCGCTTCCGCGGCGCCCCGCACGAGCCGTACTCGTGGACATAGCCGTCGGGCGAACCGCCGTACTCGAGGCGCGTTCGCCGCAAGAGCCGCTCAAATCGTGCGCGCTTTCCTGCGGCATCGCACGAAAGCGCTGCCCCGGCGCCCCGCACGAGCCGTACTCGTGGACATTGTCATCGGGCGAACCGCCGTACTCGAGGCGCGTTGGCGGCAAGACCCCCACAAATCGTGCGCGCTTTGCTGCGGCATCGCACAAAAGCGCATCCCCGGCGCCCCGCACGAGCCGTACTCGTGGACATAGCCGTCGGGCGAAGCGCCGTACTCGAGGCGCGTTCGCCGCAAGAGCCGCTCAAATCGTGCGCGCTTTCCTGCGGCATCGCACGAAAGCGCTGCCCCGGCGCCCCGCACGAGCCGTACTCGTGGACATGGTCATCGGGCGAACCGCCGTACTCGAGGCGCGTTCGCCGCAAGAGCCGCTCAAATCGTGCGCGCTTTCCTGCGGCATCGCACGAAAGCGCTGCCCCGGCGCCCCGCACGAGCCGTACTCGTGGACATGGTCATCGGGCGAACCGCCGTACTCGAGGCGCGTTCGCCGCAAGAGCCGCTCAAATCGTGCACGCTTTCCTGCGGCATCGCACGAAAGCGCTGCCCCGGCGCCCCGCACGAGCCGTACTCGTGGACATAGCCGTCGGGCGAACCGCCGTACTCGAGGCGCGTTCGCCGCAAGAGCCGCTCAAAACGTGCGCGCTTTCCTGCGGCATCGCACAAAAGCGCTTCCCCGGCGCCCCGCACGAGCCGTACTCGTGGACATTGTCATCGGGCCAACCGCCGTACTCGAGGCGCGTTGGCGGCAAGAGCCCCTCAAATCGAGCGCGCTTTGCTGCGGCATCGCAAAAAAGCACTTCCGCGGCGCCCCGCACGAGCCGTACTCGTGGACATTGTCATCGGGCGAACCGCCGTACTCGAGGAGCGTTCGCCGCAAAAGCCACTCAAATCGTGCGCGCTTTGCTGCGGCATCGCACAACCGCGCTTCCGCGGCGCCCCGCACGAGCCGTACTCGTGGACATAGCCGTCGGGCGAGCCGCCGTACTCGAGGCGCGTTCGCCGCAAAACTCGCATAAATAATGCACAAACTCATGAAAATCACATCTGCCGAGGCCGCCTAAAGCCCGAATTCACCTCCCGGGCGTCGAGAGGTCCGTTTCGGACTTTGCTGACAAAGCGGACGCTTTACTGTTTCGCGTCTGCCTAGGCGGTATGCCCCCTTATATATGCAGCGATAAGTACCCAGACCCCCGCGGGTCATAAGCGCGTCTACCGGAGCGGGCTTCAAACGAACGTAACTCTGCCTTCCGTTGCGCGAAAGGGACGGGAAAGGTCTCAAAATATTCGCCTTTCTCAGCCCCACACGCGGAACTAAAAATTGAGCGGCTGCGCCCACGGGAACGGCCGTGAACATTCGAAAAGGCGGCCCCTTGCGAACCTGGTCAATCACCCGCTGCTCCGGCTACAGTGGAAGCAGCGGGTCGAGGAGGACTGCACAAGATGGGCGGCAGCGCGGCCGACACGTGGCGTAAATTTCGTCTCGTTCCGCCAGGTGAAAGTGCCTTTAAATATTCGAAAACCGTTTACCGCGTCCGCCGGGGAGGCAACCGCGTCTGCCTAGGCGGGACCGCGTCTGCCTAGGCGAGCTTCAAACGAGCGTAACTCTCACTTGCGTTGCGCGAAAGGGACGAGAAAGGTCTCAAAATGCTCGCCTTTCTCAGCCCCACACGCGGATCTAAAAATGGAGCGGATTCGTCCACGGGAACGGCCGCGAAGATTAGAAAAGGCGGCCCCTTGCGAGCCTGGTCAATCACCTGCTGCTCCGGCTACAGTGCAAGCAGCGAGTCCGCGATAACTGCACAAGATGCGCGCCGGCGCGGCCGAACCGTGGCGTAAATTTCGTCGCGCTCCGCCAGTTCAAAGTGCCTTTAAAAATTCGAAGACAATTTACCGCGTCTGCCTAGGCGGGACCGCGTCTGCCTAGGCGAGCTTCAAACGAGCGCAACTCTCACTTGCGTTGCGCGAAACGGACGGGAAAGGTCTCAAAATGTTCGCCTTTCTCAGCCCAACGCGCGCAACTAGAAATTGAGCGGCTGCGCTCAAGGCAACGGCCGCGAGAATTCGAAAAGGCGGCCCCTTGCGATACTGGTCAATCGCCCGCTGCTCCGGCTGCAGTGGACGCAGCGGGTCGGCGATGACTGCACAAGATGCGCGCCGGCGCGGCCGAACCGTGGCGTAAATTTCGTCGCGCTCCGCCAGTTCAAAGTGCCTTTAAAAATTCGAAGACCGTTTACCGCGTCCGCCGGGGAGGCAACCGCGTCTGCCTAGGCGGGACCGCGTCTGCCTAGGCGAGCTTCAAACGAGCGTAACTCTCACTTGCGTTGCGCGAAACGGACGGGAAAGGTCTCAAAATGTTCGCCTTTCTCAGCCCAACGCGCGGAACTAAAAATGGAGCGGATTCGCCCACGGGAACGGCCGCGAAGATTAGAAAAGGCGGCCCCTTGCGATACTGGTCAATCGCCCGCTGCTCCGGCTACAGTGCAAGCAGCGAGTCCGCGATGACAGCACAAGATGCGCGCCGGCGCGGCCGAACCGTGGCGTAAATTTGGTCGCGCTCCGCCAGTTCAAAGTGCCTTTAAAAACTCGAAGACCATTTACCGCGTCCGCCGGGGAGGCAACCGCGTCTGCCTAGGCGAGCTTCAAACGAGCGTAACTCTCACTTGCGTTGGGCGAAAGGGACGGGAAAGGTCTCAAAATGTTCGCCTTTCTCAGCCCCACACGCGGATCTAAAAATGGAGCGGATTCGCCCACGGGAACGGCCGCGAAGATTAGAAAAGGCGGCCCCTTGCGAGACTGCTCAATCGCCCGCTGCTCCGGCTACAGTGCAAGCAGCGGGTCGGCGATGACTGCACAAGATGCGCGCCGGCGCGGCCGAACCGTGGCGTAAATTTGGTCGCGCTCCGCCAGTTCAAAGTGCCTTTAAAAACTCGAAGACCGTTTACCGCGTCCGCCGGGGAGGCAACCGCGTCTGCCTAGGCGGGACCGCGTCTGCCTAGGCGAGCTTCAAACGAGCGTAACTCTCACTTGCGTTGCGCGAAAGGGACGGGAAAGGTCTCAAAATATTCGCCTCTCTCAGCCCAACACGCGGAACTAAAAATTGAGCGGCTGCGCCCACGGGAACAGCCGCGAAGATTAGAAAAGGCGGCCCCTTGCGAGCCTGGTCAATCGCCCGCTGCTCCGGCTGCAGTGGAAGCAGCGAGTCGGCGATGACTGCACAAGATGCGCGCCGGCGCGGCCGAACCGTGGCGTAAATTTCGTCGCGCTCCGCCAGTTCAAAGTGCCTTTAAAAATTCGAAGACCGTTTACCGCGTCCGCCGGGGAGGCAACCGCGTCTGCCTAGGCGGGACCGCGTCTGCCTAGGCGAGCTTCAAACGAGCGTAACTCTCACTTGCGTTGCGCGAAAGGGACGAGAAAGGTCTCAAAATGTTCGCCTTTCTCAGCCCAACGCGCGGAACTAAAAATGGAGCGGATTCGCCCACGGCAGCGGCCGCGAAGATTAGAAAAGGCGGCCCCTTGCGAGCCTGGTCAATCACCCGCTGCTCCGGCTACAGTGCAAGCAGCGAGTCCGCGATGACAGCACAAGATGCGCGCCGGCGCGGCCGAACCGTGGCGTAAATTTGGTCGCGCTCCGCCAGTTCAAAGTGCCTTTAAAAACTCGAAGACCATTTACCGCGTCCGCCGGGGAGGCAACCGCGTCTGCCTAGGCGGGACCGCGTCTGCCTAGGCGAGCTTCAAACGAGCGTAACTCTCACTTGCGTTGCGCGAAAGGGACGGGAAAGGCCTCAAAATGTTCGCCTTTCTCAGCCCCACACGCGGATCTAAAAATGGAGCGGATTCGCCCACGGGAACGGCCGCGAAGATTAGAAAAGGCGGCCCCTTGCGAGCCTGGTCAATCACCTGCTGCTCCGGCTACAGTGCAAGCAGCGAGTCCGCGATAACTGCACAAGATGCGCGCCGGCGCGGCCGAACCGTGGCGTAAATTTCGTCGCGCTCCGCCAGTTCAAAGTGCCTTTAAAAATTCGAAGACCATTTACCGCGTCCGCCGGGGAGGCAACCGCGTCTGCCTAGGCGGGACCGCGTCTGCCTAGGCGAGCTTCAAACGAGCGTAACTCTCACTTGCGTTGCGCGAAAGGGACGGGAAAGGTCTCAAAATGTTCGCCTTTCTCGGCCCCACACGCGGATCTAAAAATGGAGCGGATTCGCCCACGGGAACGGCCGCGAAGATTAGAAAAGGCGGCCCCTTGCGAGCCTGGTCAATCACGTGCTGCTCCGGCTACAGTGCAAGCAGCGAGTCCGCGATAACTGCACAAGATGCGCGCCGGCGCGGCCGAACCGTGGCGTAAATTTCGTCGCGCTCCGCCAGTTCAAAGTGCCTTTAAAAATTCGAAGACCATTTACCGCGTCTGCCTAGGCGGGACCGCGTCTGCCTAGGCGAGCTTCAAACGAGCGTAACTCTCACTTGCGTTGCGCGAAAGGGACGGGAAAGGTCTCAAAATGTTCGCCTTTCTCGGCCCCACACGCGGATCTAAAAATGGAGCGGATTCGCCCACGGGAACGGCCGCGAAGATTAGAAAAGGCGGCCCCTTGCGAGCCTGGTCAATCACGTGCTGCTCCGGCTACAGTGCAAGCAGCGAGTCCGCGATAACTGCACAAGATGCGCGCCGGCGCGGCCGAACCGTGGCGTAAATTTCGTCGCGCTCCGCCAGTTCAAAGTGCCTTTAAAAATTCGAAGACCATTTACCGCGTCTGCCTAGGCGGGACCGCGTCTGCCTAGGCGAGCTTCAAACGAGCGTAACTCTCACTTGCGTTGCGCGAAAGGGACGGGAAAGGTCTCAAAATGTTCGCCTTTCTCGGCCCCACACGCGGATCTAAAAATGGAGCGGATTCGCCCACGGGAACGGCCGCGAAGATTAGAAAAGGCGGCCCCTTGCGAGCCTGGTCAATCACCTGCTGCTCCGGCTACAGTGCAAGCAGCGAGTCCGCGATAACTGCACAAGATGCGCGCCTGCGCGGCCGAACCGTGGCGTAAATTTCGTCGCGTTCCGCCAGTTCAAAGTGCCTTTAAAAATTCGAAGACCATTTACCGCGTCTGCCTAGGCGGGACCGCGTCTGCCTAGGCGAGCTTCAAACGAGCGTAACTCTCACTTGCGTTGCGCGAAAGGGACGGGAAAGGTCTCAAAATGTTCGCCTTTCTCAGCCCCACACGCGGAACTAAAAATTGAGCGGCTGCGCCCACGGGAACCGCCGCGAAGATTAGAAAAGGCGGCCCCTTGCGAGCCTGGTCAATCACCTGCTGCTCCGGCTACAGTGCAAGCAGCGAGTCCGCGATAACTGCACAAGATGCGCGCCTGCGCGGCCGAACCGTGGCGTAAATTTGGTCGCGCTCCGCCAGTTCAAAGTGCCTTTAAAAACTCGAAGACCGTTTACCGCGTCCGCCGGGGAGGCAACCGCGTCTGCCTAGGCGGGACCGCGTCTGCCTAGGCGAGCTTCAAACGAGCGTAACTCTCACTTGCGTTGCGCGAAAGGGACGGGAAAGGTCTCAAAATGTTCGCCTCTCTCAGCCCAACGCGCGGAACTAGAAATTGAGCGGCTGCGCCCACGGGAACCGCCGCGAAGACTAGAAAAGGCGGCCCCTTGCGAGCCTGGTCAATCACCTGCTGCTCCGGCTACAGTGCAAGCAGCGAGTCCGCGATAACTGCACAAGATGCGCGCCGGCGCGGCCGAACCGTGGCGTAAATTTCGTCGCGCTCCGCCAGTTCAAAGTGCCTTTAAAAATTCGAAGACCATTTACCGCGTCTGCCTAGGCGGGACCGCGTCTGCCTAGGCGAGCTTCAAACGAGCGTAACTCTCACTCGCGTTGCGCGAAAGGGACGAGAAAGGTCTCAAAATGTTCGCCTTTCTCAGCCCCACACGCGGATCTAAAAATGGAGCGGATTCGCCCACGGGAACGGCCGCGAAGATTACAAAAGGCGGCCCCTTGCGAGCCTGGTCAATCGCCCGCTGCTCCGGCTGCATTGGAAGCAGCGAGTCGGCGATGACTGCACAAGATGCGTCGCGGTGCGGCCGACACGTGGCGTAAATTTCGTCGCGTTCCGCCAGTTAAAAGTGCCCTTAAAAGTTCGAAGACCGTTCACCGCGTCCGCCGGGGAGGCAACCGCGTCTGCCTAGGCGGGACCGCGTCTGCCTAGGCGAGCTTCAAACGAGCGTAACTCTGCCTTGCGTTGCGCGAAAGGGACGGGAGAGGTCTCAAAATGTTCGCCCTTCTCAGCCCAACGCGCGCAACTAAAAACTGAGCGGCTGCGCTCAAGGCGACGGCCGCGAGAATTCGAAAAGGCGGCCCCTTGCGAGACTGGTCAATCACCCGCTGCTCCGGCTACATTGGAAGCAGCGGGTCGGGGATGACTGCACAAGATGCGCGCCGGCGCGGCCGACGCGTGGCGTAAATTTCGTCGCGTTCCGCCAGGTAAAAGTGCCTCTAAAAACTCGAAGACCATTTACCGCGTTCGCCGGGGAGGGAACCGCGTCTGCCTAGGCGGGACCGCGTCTGCCTAGGCGAGACTGTTGAATCGCCCCTATCTCGAGCGAGAATGGCAGGAAAACGACGGGACCGGTGGCAAAAGATTCGCCTGCACACTGACTTCAAATTCGTAGGCTTGAGACATAGGGGCCGGCCGTGAAAAGTTTGAAATGGTCAAAGTCTCCCTGTCGCGAGCGGTTAATCGCCCGCTGCTCCGACCGCAATGTGATGATCGAAAAAGATGCGCCGCAGCGCGGCCGACGCGGCGCTGTAAAATTCGTCGTGCTCCGCCAAAGAAAAGGACCTTTAAAAATTCGAAAACCCCGTACCGCGTCTGCCTAGGCGATACCGTTCAATCGCACGTATCTCGGCCCAGACTGGCAGCAAAGTGACGAGATTGGTAACAAAAGATTCGCCTTTGAACGCCCTACACAGGGAAGGCAAAGTCGCAAACGACTTTCGTCCCGCGTCGGCCGGGGCGAACGCGCCCGAACGGCAAAGTCCGAATAAAGCGACCCCGTCTACCGGGGCAGACGCGCCCGAACGGCAAAGTCCGAAAGAGGCGACCCCGTCTACCGGGGCAGACGCGCCCGAACGGCAAAGTCCGAAAGAGGCGACCCCGTCTACCGGGGCAGACGCGCCCGAACGGCAAAGTCCGAATAAAGCGACCCCGTCTACCGGGGCAGACGCGCCCGAACGGCAAAGTCCGAATAAAGCGACCCCGTCTACCGGGGCAGACGCGCCCGAACGGCAAAGTCCGAATAAAGCGACCCCGTCTACCGGGGCAGACGCGCCGGAACGGCAAAGTCCGAAAGAGGCAACCCCGTCTACCGGGGCAGACGCGCCCGAACGGCAAAGTCCGAATAAAGCGACCCCGTCTACCGGGCCAGACGCGCCCGAACGGCAAAGTCCGAATAAAGCGACCCCGTCTACCGGGGCAGACGCGCCCGAACGGCAAAGTCCGAATAAAGCGACCCCGTCTACCGGGGCAGACGCGCCGGAACGGCAAAGTCCGAAAGAGGCAACCCCGTCTACCGGGGCAGACGCGCCCGAACGGCAAAGTCCGAATAAAGCGACCCCGTCTACCGGGCCAGACGCGCCCGAACGGCAAAGTCCGAAAGAGGCGACCCCGTCTACCGGGGCAGACGCGCCCGAACGGCAAAGTCCGAAAGAGGCGACCCCGTCTACCGGGGCAGACGCGCCCGAACGGCAAAGTCCGAATAAAGCGACCCCGTCTACCGGGGCAGACGCGCCCGAACGGCAAAGTCCGAATAAAGCGACCCCGTCTACCGGGGCAGACGCGCCGGAACGGCAAAGTCCGAAAGAGGCAACCCCGTCTACCGGGGCAGACGCGCCCGAACGGCAAAGTCCGAATAAAGCGACCCCGTCTACCGGGCCAGACGCGCCCGAACGGCAAAGTCCGAAAGAGGCGACCCCGTCTACCGGGGCAGACGCGCCCGAACGGCAAAGTCCGAAAGAGGCGACCCCGTCTACCGGGGCAGACGCGCCCGAACGGCAAAGTCCGAATAAAGCGACCCCGTCTACCGGGGCAGACGCGCCCGAACGGCAAAGTCCGAATAAAGCGACCCCGTCTACCGGGGCAGACGCGCCGGAACGGCAAAGTCCGAAAGAGGCAACCCCGTCTACCGGGGCAGACGCGCCCGAACGTCAAAGTCCGAATAAAGCGACCCCGTCTACCGGGCCAGACGCGCCCGAACGGCAAAGTCCGAAAGAGGCGACCCCGTCTACCGGGGCAGACGCGCCCGAACGGCAAAGTCCGAAAGAGGCGACCCCGTCTACCGGGGCAGACGCGCCCGAACGGCAAAGTCCGAATAAAGCGACCCCGTCTACCGGGGCAGACGCGCCCGAACGGCAAAGTCCGAATAAAGCGACCCCGTCTACCGGGGCAGACGCGCCGGAACGGCAAAGTCCGAAAGAGGCAACCCCGTCTACCGGGGCAGACGCGCCGGAACGGCAAAGTCCGAAAGAGGCAACCCCGTCTACCGGGGCAGACGCGCCCGAACGGCAAAGTCCGAATAAAGCGACCCCGTCTACCGGGCCAGACGCGCCCGAACGGCAAAGTCCGAAAGAGGCGACCCCGTCTACCGGGGCAGACGCGCCCGAACGGCAAAGTCCGAAAGAGGCGACCCCGTCTACCGGGGCAGACGCGCCCGAACGGCAAAGTCCGAATAAAGCGACCCCGTCTACCGGGGCAGACGCGCCCGAACGGCAAAGTCCGAATAAAGCGACCCCGTCTACCGGGGCAGACGCGCCGGAACGGCAAAGTCCGAAAGAGGCAACCCCGTCTACCGGGGCAGACGCGCCCGAACGGCAAAGTCCGAATAAAGCGACCCCGTCTACCGGGGCAGACGCGCCCGAACGGCAAAGTCCGAATAAAGCGACCCCGTCTACCGGGGCAGACGCGCCGGAACGGCAAAGTCCGAAAGAGGCAACCCCGTCTACCGGGGCAGACGCGCCCGAACGGCAAAGTCCGAATAAAGCGACCCCGTCTACCGGGCCAGACACGCCCGAACGGCAAAGTCCGAAAGAGGCGACCCCGTCTACCGGGGCAGACGCGCCCGAACGGCAAAGTCCGAAAGAGGCGACCCCGTCTACCGGGGCAGACGCGCCCGAACGGCAAAGTCCGAATAAAGCGACCCCGTCTACCGGGGCAGACGCGCCCGAACGGCAAAGTCCGAATAAAGCGACCCCGTCTACCGGGGCAGAC
This sequence comes from Amblyomma mixtum, assembly GCF_055824585.1. Classification (NCBI taxonomy): domain Eukaryota; kingdom Metazoa; phylum Arthropoda; class Arachnida; order Ixodida; family Ixodidae; genus Amblyomma; species Amblyomma mixtum. The sequence goes on along the minus strand of NW_028317718.1, from coordinate 665,586 downwards.
GCGCCGGAACGGCAAAGTCCGAAAGAGGCAACCCCGTCTACCGGGGCAGACGCGCCGGAACGGCAAAGTCCGAAAGAGGCAACCCCGTCTACCGGGGCAGACGCGCCCGAACGGCAAAGTCCGAATAAAGCGACCCCGTCTACCGGGCCAGACGCGCCCGAACGGCAAAGTCCGAAAGAGGCGACCCCGTCTACCGGGGCAGACGCGCCCGAACGGCAAAGTCCGAAAGAGGCGACCCCGTCTACCGGGGCAGACGCGCCCGAACGGCAAAGTCCGAATAAAGCGACCCCGTCTACCGGGGCAGACGCGCCCGAACGGCAAAGTCCGAATAAAGCGACCCCGTCTACCGGGGCAGACGCGCCGGAACGGCAAAGTCCGAAAGAGGCAACCCCGTCTACCGGGGCAGACGCGCCCGAACGGCAAAGTCCGAATAAAGCGACCCCGTCTACCGGGCCAGACGCGCCCGAACGGCAAAGTCCGAATAAAGCGACCCCGTCTACCGGGGCAGACGCGCCCGAACGGCAAAGTCCGAATAAAGCGACCCCGTCTACCGGGGCAGACGCGCCGGAACGGCAAAGTCCGAAAGAGGCAACCCCGTCTACCGGGGCAGACGCGCCCGAACGGCAAAGTCCGAATAAAGCGACCCCGTCTACCGGGCCAGACGCGCCCGAACGGCAAAGTCCGAAAGAGGCGACCCCGTCTACCGGGGCAGACGCGCCCGAACGGCAAAGTCCGAAAGAGGCGACCCCGTCTACCGGGGCAGACGCGCCCGAACGGCAAAGTCCGAATAAAGCGACCCCGTCTACCGGGGCAGACGCGCCCGAACGGCAAAGTCCGAATAAAGCGACCCCGTCTACCGGGGCAGACGCGCCGGAACGGCAAAGTCCGAAAGAGGCAACCCCGTCTACCGGGGCAGACGCGCCCGAACGGCAAAGTCCGAATAAAGCGACCCCGTCTACCGGGCCAGACGCGCCCGAACGGCAAAGTCCGAAAGAGGCGACCCCGTCTACCGGGGCAGACGCGCCCGAACGGCAAAGTCCGAAAGAGGCGACCCCGTCTACCGGGGCAGACGCGCCCGAACGGCAAAGTCCGAATAAAGCGACCCCGTCTACCGGGGCAGACGCGCCCGAACGGCAAAGTCCGAATAAAGCGACCCCGTCTACCGGGGCAGACGCGCCGGAACGGCAAAGTCCGAAAGAGGCAACCCCGTCTACCGGGGCAGACGCGCCCGAACGGCAAAGTCCGAATAAAGCGACCCCGTCTACCGGGGCAGACGCGCCCGAACGGCAAAGTCCGAATAAAGCGACCCCGTCTACCGGGGCAGACGCGCCGGAACGGCAAAGTCCGAAAGAGGCAACCCCGTCTACCGGGGCAGACGCGCCCGAACGGCAAAGTCCGAATAAAGCGACCCCGTCTACCGGGGCAGACGCGCCCGAACGGCAAAGTCCGAATAAAGCGACCCCGTCTACCGGGGCAGACGCGCCGGAACGGCAAAGTCCGAAAGAGGCAACCCCGTCTACCGGGGCAGACGCGCCCGAACGGCAAAGTCCGAATAAAGCGACCCCGTCTACCGGGCCAGACGCGCCCGAACGGCAAAGTCCGAAAGAGGCGACCCCGTCTACCGGGGCAGACGCGCCCGAACGGCAAAGTCCGAAAGAGGCGACCCCGTCTACCGGGGCAGACGCGCCCGAACGGCAAAGTCCGAATAAAGCGACCCCGTCTACCGGGGCAGACGCGCCCGAACGGCAAAGTCCGAATAAAGCGACCCCGTCTACCGGGGCAGACGCGCCGGAACGGCAAAGTCCGAAAGAGGCAACCCCGTCTACCGGGGCAGACGCGCCCGAACGGCAAAGTCCGAATAAAGCGACCCCGTCTACCGGGCCAGACGCGCCCGAACGGCAAAGTCCGAATAAAGCGACCCCGTCTACCGGGGCAGACGCGCCCGAACGGCAAAGTCCGAATAAAGCGACCCCGTCTACCGGGGCAGACGCGCCGGAACGGCAAAGTCCGAAAGAGGCAACCCCGTCTACCGGGGCAGACGCGCCCGAACGGCAAAGTCCGAATAAAGCGACCCCGTCTACCGGGCCAGACGCGCCCGAACGGCAAAGTCCGAAAGAGGCGACCCCGTCTACCGGGGCAGACGCGCCCGAACGGCAAAGTCCGAAAGAGGCGACCCCGTCTACCGGGGCAGACGCGCCCGAACGGCAAAGTCCGAATAAAGCGACCCCGTCTACCGGGGCAGACGCGCCCGAACGGCAAAGTCCGAATAAAGCGACCCCGTCTACCGGGGCAGACGCGCCGGAACGGCAAAGTCCGAAAGAGGCAACCCCGTCTACCGGGGCAGACGCGCCCGAACGGCAAAGTCCGAATAAAGCGACCCCGTCTACCGGGCCAGACGCG
>NW_028317718.1:643186-655686 GCF_055824585.1 Amblyomma mixtum | reverse complement strand
GGAACACTGAACGCAGAGAGTGTGAACCCCCGACCGCCGCGACCGAATAAATTCCCTGCCGCCTCTCTTTCCCTCGAGAGAACGACCTCGGCCTGGCGTAGGGGCATCGTCAGAGTTTTGCGTCGCCCCCGCCCCAACTGGAGTGGCCCAGTTTTTCTCGGGGCAGAGACTGCGAAGCACTTAGACCGACGGCGGACTGCGCTCGCAACGAGATCGCGTCCGTTCGACCCGTACTCGACTTCGCGCCCACTCGAGGAGGCGGTCCCTTTCCGCACAGGGTCCGGGGGACCCCTTCGTTGCCGCGCACACGGCGCGCCTCTGCGCTTTGCCGAACTGTGCTGCGCACACCGCGCTCGCGCCCGTCACCTCCCTGCACCCCGCGCGAGGTATCCCTTTTTCTCGCGCGGGCGTGCCCGGAACAGGGCGTTCCCGTCTCTGCGCTTCTCGCAGCAGTTCGGCTACTTCTCCGCGGGCCAGCAGGCAGCGCTTCGCCGCCCGTCCAAACAGCCTCGTCTCCCGTCGGACCGCTCTTTCCCTGCAGGTAATCCCTTCCTGCGGCGGTCGCTTTCTGAGGCGTGACGCTCTACGGCTAGCAGCCGCCGGCCCGCGTTACGTCAGCGCAGGGCGACCCGACTCTGCCGCTTTGCGCGCGGCTGAAGGGTTCGACCCGCTCTCCTCCTCATTCGCAAAGTCTTTCGAGGGATCTTCGGCGTTCCGTACAGAGCCGTCCTCTTTGCCGACACGGTCAAAACGAGTCGCCGGCCGCGCCATCCCCGGGCGCCGGCGCCTCTCTTGATATATGATCCGACCCTCAGACAGACGAACCCAAGGGAAGACCCAAGGGCGCAATGTGCGTTCGAAGAATCAGTGCTCAGTGTGTCCTGCAATTCACACCAAGTCTCGCAGCTGGCTGCGTTCTTCATCGACCCGAGAACCGAGTGATCCACCGCTTAGAGTCGTGCGTTTGGTTTGTTCAAATCCGTACAGTACAACCAGGGTTTTAGGCACCGGGCTTTTCCCCTGGTCTCCAGTCGCAGTTTCGACCGACGTCTTTCGCGCCTCGCAGCCGTCCGTTCGGCATGCTGCGCGTGCCTCAAAGCCAAAGCGAGCAAAGTCTCTCGAAGCTTTTGTGCGATAATGGCTTGCGCGTCACTAATAGGATGACGAGGCATTTGGCAACCACTAAGGCAGAAGTGCTGAGCCGACGCGTGACGCTCCAATTCCGGTCTTCATCAGAGGTGGGTCTTCTTGTGCCTTCTTGGGCACGCCCGCTCCGCCCGCACGGGCCTGACCGCAGAACACCTCGAAGCACCGGCGTTTGCTAGAAATATACATTCTTGGAGCTCTGTGCCACCGTCCTCACGCACCTTTCTGCGATCTGCAGCGACGCTACCCCCGGACTCCAGCAGCGGTTTTTTTTGTTGCTGTTCACACTCAACTGCTGTTCACATCTTTCAAGGCGAGTCATCACCGCCTACCGCTGCTGCACCCTTTTGTAGGGGAGGGGGTTTTCCCAACGCCCCCCGGTCCGGTCGCCCCCGGGTGCGCCATCGTGCTGCTCCCTACTCGACCATTTCGCCACATCATTGCTTCGCAAGGAGACAGGCACCGCCTAGCCGTGGCTACGCAGCGCGTACTTGGAACAAGCCGCAAAGCGGACGTTCATCAGTCTACTCCCGCAATAGGAGCCCACCGGCCACAGTGCCATGGACGGCGTTTCGGTAGCGCACCGACAGACTACTCGAAGGCTGGGAAGGACGAAGCAGCAAGAGAACCCGGCTGCCGCGAATGCGTTCAAAGTGCGGGATTATAATCCCTCGTCCTTTTCGGTCCCGGTGCCTCCTTTCGCGCCGTCGGCGCGGCGTCAGACTCCGCGCCCGCAGTGCGAGACCTTTCGCGCGCGGCCGTTCCCTGGGCCGCGCGCGTCCCGCCGCGTGCGCGTCGCGCAGAAGCGCAGTTTCCCAGCCAGCGAGCCGCGGTTCCTCTCGTACTTCGCAGCAGCCGCCGCCGTTCCCTTGGCAGCGGGCAGGCCTTTCCCTCGGCCCGCCTACCGACTGGTGGTCGCAACACGACAAAGCCAGCGAGCCGCGGTTCCTCTCGTACTTCGCAGCAGCCGCCGCCGTTCCCTTGGCAGCGGGCAGGCCTTTCCCTCGGCCCGCCTACCGACTCGTGGTCGCAACACGACAAAGCCAGCGAGCAGCGTTTCCTTTCGTACTTCGCAGCAGCCGCCGCCGTTCCCTTGGCAGCGGGCAGGCCTTTCCCTCGGCCCGCCTACCGACTCGTGGTCGCAACACGACAAAGCCAGCGAGCAGCGTTTCCTTTCGTACTTCGCAGCAGCCGCCGCCGTTCCCTTGGCAGCGGGTAGGCCTTTCCCTCGGCCCGCCTACCGACTCGTGGTCGCAACACGACAAAGCCAGCGAGCAGCGTTTCCTTTCGTACTTCGCAGCAGCCGCCGCCGTTCCCTTGGCAGCGGGCAGGCCTTTCCCTCGGCCTGCCTACCGGCTCTGTTTGCGCCTCTTCGACGGTTGTCGACAACCGAAAGCCCACCATGAGTGGTGCGTTACGCCGTTCAAACCTGCGGATACAGCCCGTCCGACTTTCCCTTGGTGACGGAGCTCCGCTGGGCGCAACAGTTTGTGCAGAGAAGCGGCTTCAGAATCTCGCAACTCCGCGGTTGAGGCCTTCCCCCGCTTATAAGTGGGGGCGGCGCCGGGTGTGACAAGCACAATCCGGTAATGATCCTTCCGCAGGTTCACCTACGGAAACCTTGTTACGACTTTTACTTCCTCTAAATGATCAAGTTTGGTCATCTTTCCAACAGACCGGCGCAACCGAAAGGCCGCGCCGGACATCGGTCCGAAGACCTCACTAAATCATTCAATCGGTAGTAGCGACGGGCGGTGTGTACAAAGGGCAGGGACGTAATCAACGCGAGCTTATGACTCGCGCTTACTGGGAATTCCTCGTTCAAGGGGAACAATTGCAAGCCCCTATCCCAATCACGAAAGAAGTTCCACGGGTTACCCAGTCTTTTCAGACAGGGATAAAGACACGCTGCTTCCTTCAGTGTAGCGCGCGTGCGGCCCCGGACATCTAAGGGCATCACAGACCTGTTATTGCTCTGTTTCGTGCGGCTAGGAGCCGCTTGTCCCTCTAAGAAGGTTGTAAGGTGCTGGGAACCCCGCACCTATTTAATAGGCTAGAGTCTCGTTCGTTATCGGAATTAACCAGACAAATCGCTCCACCAACTAAGAACGGCCATGCACCACCATCCACCGAATCAAGAAAGAGCTCTCAATCTGTCAATCCTCCCAGTGTCCGGGCCGGGTAAGTTTTCCCGTGTTGAGTCAAATTAAGCCGCAGGCTCCACTCCTGGTGGTGCCCTTCCGTCAATTCCTTTAAGTTTCAGCTTTGCAACCATACTTCCCCCGGAACCCAAATACTTTGGTTTCCCGGAAGCTGCCCGCCGAGTCATTTGAGTAACTCAGGCGGATCGCTGGTTGGCATCGTTTATGGTCAGAACTAGGGCGGTATCTGATCGCCTTCGAACCTCTGACTTTCGTTCTTGATCAAAGAAAACATTCTTGGCAAATGCTTTCGCAGTAGTTCGTCTTGCGACGGTCCAAGAATTTCACCTCTAGCGCCGCAATACGAATGCCCCCGTCTGTCCCTCTTAATCATTACCCCGTATTCCAAAAACCAACAGAACAGAAACGGGGTCTTGTTCTATTATTCCATGCAAGTTTATTCAGGCGACTCGCCTGCGTTGAGCACTCTAATTTTTTCAAAGTAAAAGCGCAGGCCACCTCGAGACGCACCAATGAAGGGCACCAAGAGAGGACCGGCATGATGTTCAGTCCGAGCCGTCGCATCGGGTAGATGCACTACTCGTCTGGAACTGAGATCCAACTACGAGCTTTTTAACCGCAGCAGCTTTAGTATACGCTATTGGAGCTGGAATTACCGCGGCTGCTGGCACCAGACTTGCCCTCCAATTGATCCTCGTTAAAGGATTTAGAGTGTACTCATTTCAATTACGGGGCCTCAAAAGAGTCCCGTATTGTTATTTTTCGTCACTACCTCCCCGTGCCGGGAGTGGGTAATTTGCGCGCCTGCTGCCTTCCTTGGATGTGGTAGCCGTTTCTCAGGCTCCCTCTCCGGAATCGAACCCTGATTCTCCGTTACCCGTAACAACCATGGTAGGCAAGTAACCTACCATCGAAAGTTGATAAGGCAGACACTTGAAAGAAACGTCGCCGGCTCATGGCCATGCGATCAGCACAAAGTTATCCAGAGTCACCACAGAGTACGGGCAGAGCCCGATGGGTCTTGGTCTAATAAAAGCGCCCGTCAGCCAAAGGCCTTCAGGCTCAATGCATGTATTAGCTCTAGAATTGCCACAGTTGTCCAAGTAGAAAGAAACGATCTAAGGAACCATAACTGATTTAATGAGCCATTCGCGGTTTCGCCTTATTTCGGCATGTACTTAGACATGCATGGCTTAATCTTTGAGACAAGCATATGATTACTGGCAGGATCAACCAGGTATGATGCATAGGCATTCCCTTTTCGCCCCAGAAGGGTGCCTCGTCGCCGCCGATAGGGCCGCCATAAACCCCCAGCGCGCGACGCATCTTTTTCGCGGCAGCTTGCGCTGCCCGTGCATCGTTCGAGCTCGCTGCGGCATCCGACCCGTAGGTACGGCAATCGCCACGCGGCAAGAGAGCACGTGTGCCTTTAGGCAAAGCATTTGTAACGCGCCCACCAGTGCGCACATCGGCCTCTAGGGCCGCAGCATTAGGCAACTGGACGGCGCTTGCTGCGTAGCCGAGACGGCCAAGCCGCCAGACGACGGGACACGCCCGCGTCTTCGGCGCGCTCGCACGGAATCGAGTCCGGGTAGCACGGAACACACCTCGTAAAACGTGGAAACAGCGTCGTCCGACAACCAGCCCCTATCGCAGACGCGGATGAGGCTGCAGACGAATGCCGTGGGGTCCGAGGGACGGGGACACGCTGGGCACGAGGCCGCATATCAGACCCGGTCACGGCGCGCACACGCGGGCGCGCGCCGCCGACTGCTCCACTGGGACCCCCATATAATAGCAGCGATAAGTACCCAGACCTCCGTGGGTGAGTAAATCGCCGTACTCGTGCCACTTTCGCCGCAAGGGCCGCACAAATCGTGCGCGCTTTGCCGCGGCATCACAACGCCGCGCTTCCGCGGCGCCCCGCACGAGCCGTACTCGTGGACATAGCCGTCGGGCGAACCGCCGTACTCGAGGCGCGTTCGCCGCAAGAGCCGCTCAAATCGTGCGCGCTTTCCTGCGGCATCGCACGAAAGCGCTGCCCCGGCGCCCCGCACGAGCCGTACTCGTGGACATTGTCATCGGGCGAACCGCCGTACTCGAGGCGCGTTGGCGGCAAGACCCCCACAAATCGTGCGCGCTTTGCTGCGGCATCGCACAAAAGCGCATCCCCGGCGCCCCGCACGAGCCGTACTCGTGGACATAGCCGTCGGGCGAAGCGCCGTACTCGAGGCGCGTTCGCCGCAAGAGCCGCTCAAATCGTGCGCGCTTTCCTGCGGCATCGCACGAAAGCGCTGCCCCGGCGCCCCGCACGAGCCGTACTCGTGGACATGGTCATCGGGCGAACCGCCGTACTCGAGGCGCGTTCGCCGCAAGAGCCGCTCAAATCGTGCGCGCTTTCCTGCGGCATCGCACGAAAGCGCTGCCCCGGCGCCCCGCACGAGCCGTACTCGTGGACATGGTCATCGGGCGAACCGCCGTACTCGAGGCGCGTTCGCCGCAAGAGCCGCTCAAATCGTGCACGCTTTCCTGCGGCATCGCACGAAAGCGCTGCCCCGGCGCCCCGCACGAGCCGTACTCGTGGACATAGCCGTCGGGCGAACCGCCGTACTCGAGGCGCGTTCGCCGCAAGAGCCGCTCAAAACGTGCGCGCTTTCCTGCGGCATCGCACAAAAGCGCTTCCCCGGCGCCCCGCACGAGCCGTACTCGTGGACATTGTCATCGGGCCAACCGCCGTACTCGAGGCGCGTTGGCGGCAAGAGCCCCTCAAATCGAGCGCGCTTTGCTGCGGCATCGCAAAAAAGCACTTCCGCGGCGCCCCGCACGAGCCGTACTCGTGGACATTGTCATCGGGCGAACCGCCGTACTCGAGGAGCGTTCGCCGCAAAAGCCACTCAAATCGTGCGCGCTTTGCTGCGGCATCGCACAACCGCGCTTCCGCGGCGCCCCGCACGAGCCGTACTCGTGGACATAGCCGTCGGGCGAGCCGCCGTACTCGAGGCGCGTTCGCCGCAAAACTCGCATAAATAATGCACAAACTCATGAAAATCACATCTGCCGAGGCCGCCTAAAGCCCGAATTCACCTCCCGGGCGTCGAGAGGTCCGTTTCGGACTTTGCTGACAAAGCGGACGCTTTACTGTTTCGCGTCTGCCTAGGCGGTATGCCCCCTTATATACGCAGCGATAAGTACCCAGACCCCCGCGGGTCATAAGCGCGTCTACCGGAGCGGGCTTCAAACGAACGTAACTCTGCCTTCCGTTGCGCGAAAGGGACGGGAAAGGTCTCAAAATATTCGCCTTTCTCAGCCCCACACGCGGAACTAAAAATTGAGCGGCTGCGCCCACGGGAACGGCCGTGAACATTCGAAAAGGCGGCCCCTTGCGAACCTGGTCAATCACCCGCTGCTCCGGCTACAGTGGAAGCAGCGGGTCGAGGAGGACTGCACAAGATGGGCGGCAGCGCGGCCGACACGTGGCGTAAATTTCGTCTCGTTCCGCCAGGTGAAAGTGCCTTTAAATATTCGAAAACCGTTTACCGCGTCCGCCGGGGAGGCAACCGCGTCTGCCTAGGCGGGACCGCGTCTGCCTAGGCGAGCTTCAAACGAGCGTAACTCTCACTTGCGTTGCGCGAAAGGGACGAGAAAGGTCTCAAAATGCTCGCCTTTCTCAGCCCCACACGCGGATCTAAAAATGGAGCGGATTCGTCCACGGGAACGGCCGCGAAGATTAGAAAAGGCGGCCCCTTGCGAGCCTGGTCAATCACCTGCTGCTCCGGCTACAGTGCAAGCAGCGAGTCCGCGATAACTGCACAAGATGCGCGCCGGCGCGGCCGAACCGTGGCGTAAATTTCGTCGCGCTCCGCCAGTTCAAAGTGCCTTTAAAAATTCGAAGACAATTTACCGCGTCTGCCTAGGCGGGACCGCGTCTGCCTAGGCGAGCTTCAAACGAGCGCAACTCTCACTTGCGTTGCGCGAAACGGACGGGAAAGGTCTCAAAATGTTCGCCTTTCTCAGCCCAACGCGCGCAACTAGAAATTGAGCGGCTGCGCTCAAGGCAACGGCCGCGAGAATTCGAAAAGGCGGCCCCTTGCGATACTGGTCAATCGCCCGCTGCTCCGGCTGCAGTGGACGCAGCGGGTCGGCGATGACTGCACAAGATGCGCGCCGGCGCGGCCGAACCGTGGCGTAAATTTCGTCGCGCTCCGCCAGTTCAAAGTGCCTTTAAAAATTCGAAGACCGTTTACCGCGTCCGCCGGGGAGGCAACCGCGTCTGCCTAGGCGGGACCGCGTCTGCCTAGGCGAGCTTCAAACGAGCGTAACTCTCACTTGCGTTGCGCGAAACGGACGGGAAAGGTCTCAAAATGTTCGCCTTTCTCAGCCCAACGCGCGGAACTAAAAATGGAGCGGATTCGCCCACGGGAACGGCCGCGAAGATTAGAAAAGGCGGCCCCTTGCGATACTGGTCAATCGCCCGCTGCTCCGGCTACAGTGCAAGCAGCGAGTCCGCGATGACAGCACAAGATGCGCGCCGGCGCGGCCGAACCGTGGCGTAAATTTGGTCGCGCTCCGCCAGTTCAAAGTGCCTTTAAAAACTCGAAGACCATTTACCGCGTCCGCCGGGGAGGCAACCGCGTCTGCCTAGGCGAGCTTCAAACGAGCGTAACTCTCACTTGCGTTGGGCGAAAGGGACGGGAAAGGTCTCAAAATGTTCGCCTTTCTCAGCCCCACACGCGGATCTAAAAATGGAGCGGATTCGCCCACGGGAACGGCCGCGAAGATTAGAAAAGGCGGCCCCTTGCGAGACTGCTCAATCGCCCGCTGCTCCGGCTACAGTGCAAGCAGCGGGTCGGCGATGACTGCACAAGATGCGCGCCGGCGCGGCCGAACCGTGGCGTAAATTTGGTCGCGCTCCGCCAGTTCAAAGTGCCTTTAAAAACTCGAAGACCGTTTACCGCGTCCGCCGGGGAGGCAACCGCGTCTGCCTAGGCGGGACCGCGTCTGCCTAGGCGAGCTTCAAACGAGCGTAACTCTCACTTGCGTTGCGCGAAAGGGACGGGAAAGGCCTCAAAATGTTCGCCTTTCTCAGCCCCACACGCGGATCTAAAAATGGAGCGGATTCGCCCACGGGAACGGCCGCGAAGATTAGAAAAGGCGGCCCCTTGCGAGCCTGGTCAATCACCTGCTGCTCCGGCTACAGTGCAAGCAGCGAGTCCGCGATAACTGCACAAGATGCGCGCCGGCGCGGCCGAACCGTGGCGTAAATTTCGTCGCGCTCCGCCAGTTCAAAGTGCCTTTAAAAATTCGAAGACCATTTACCGCGTCCGCCGGGGAGGCAACCGCGTCTGCCTAGGCGGGACCGCGTCTGCCTAGGCGAGCTTCAAACGAGCGTAACTCTCACTTGCGTTGCGCGAAAGGGACGGGAAAGGCCTCAAAATGTTCGCCTTTCTCGGCCCCACACGCGGATCTAAAAATGGAGCGGATTCGCCCACGGGAACGGCCGCGAAGATTAGAAAAGGCGGCCCCTTGCGAGCCTGGTCAATCACGTGCTGCTCCGGCTACAGTGCAAGCAGCGAGTCCGCGATAACTGCACAAGATGCGCGCCGGCGCGGCCGAACCGTGGCGTAAATTTCGTCGCGCTCCGCCAGTTCAAAGTGCCTTTAAAAATTCGAAGACCATTTACCGCGTCTGCCTAGGCGGGACCGCGTCTGCCTAGGCGAGCTTCAAACGAGCGTAACTCTCACTTGCGTTGCGCGAAAGGGACGGGAAAGGTCTCAAAATGTTCGCCTTTCTCGGCCCCACACGCGGATCTAAAAATGGAGCGGATTCGCCCACGGGAACGGCCGCGAAGATTAGAAAAGGCGGCCCCTTGCGAGCCTGGTCAATCACGTGCTGCTCCGGCTACAGTGCAAGCAGCGAGTCCGCGATAACTGCACAAGATGCGCGCCGGCGCGGCCGAACCGTGGCGTAAATTTCGTCGCGCTCCGCCAGTTCAAAGTGCCTTTAAAAATTCGAAGACCATTTACCGCGTCTGCCTAGGCGGGACCGCGTCTGCCTAGGCGAGCTTCAAACGAGCGTAACTCTCACTTGCGTTGCGCGAAAGGGACGGGAAAGGTCTCAAAATGTTCGCCTTTCTCGGCCCCACACGCGGATCTAAAAATGGAGCGGATTCGCCCACGGGAACGGCCGCGAAGATTAGAAAAGGCGGCCCCTTGCGAGCCTGGTCAATCACCTGCTGCTCCGGCTACAGTGCAAGCAGCGAGTCCGCGATAACTGCACAAGATGCGCGCCTGCGCGGCCGAACCGTGGCGTAAATTTCGTCGCGTTCCGCCAGTTCAAAGTGCCTTTAAAAATTCGAAGACCATTTACCGCGTCTGCCTAGGCGGGACCGCGTCTGCCTAGGCGAGCTTCAAACGAGCGTAACTCTCACTTGCGTTGCGCGAAAGGGACGGGAAAGGTCTCAAAATGTTCGCCTTTCTCAGCCCCACACGCGGAACTAAAAATTGAGCGGCTGCGCCCACGGGAACCGCCGCGAAGATTAGAAAAGGCGGCCCCTTGCGAGCCTGGTCAATCACCTGCTGCTCCGGCTACAGTGCAAGCAGCGAGTCCGCGATAACTGCACAAGATGCGCGCCTGCGCGGCCGAACCGTGGCGTAAATTTGGTCGCGCTCCGCCAGTTCAAAGTGCCTTTAAAAACTCGAAGACCGTTTACCGCGTCCGCCGGGGAGGCAACCGCGTCTGCCTAGGCGAGACCGCGTCTGCCTAGGCGAGCTTCAAACGAGCGTAACTCTCACTTGCGTTGCGCGAAAGGGACGGGAAAGGTCTCAAAATGTTCGCCTCTCTCAGCCCAACGCGCGGAACTAGAAATTGAGCGGCTGCGCCCACGGGAACCGCCGCGAAGACTAGAAAAGGCGGCCCCTTGCGAGCCTGGTCAATCACCTGCTGCTCCGGCTACAGTGCAAGCAGCGAGTCCGCGATAACTGCACAAGATGCGCGCCGGCGCGGCCGAACCGTGGCGTAAATTTCGTCGCGCTCCGCCAGTTCAAAGTGCCTTTAAAAATTCGAAGACCATTTACCGCGTCTGCCTAGGCGGGACCGCGTCTGCCTAGGCGAGCTTCAAACGAGCGTAACTCTCACTCGCGTTGCGCGAAAGGGACGAGAAAGGTCTCAAAATGTTCGCCTTTCTCAGCCCCACACGCGGATCTAAAAATGGAGCGGATTCGCCCACGGGAACGGCCGCGAAGATTACAAAAGGCGGCCCCTTGCGAGCCTGGTCAATCGCCCGCTGCTCCGGCTGCATTGGAAGCAGCGAGTCGGCGATGACTGCACAAGATGCGTCGCGGTGCGGCCGACACGTGGCGTAAATTTCGTCGCGTTCCGCCAGTTAAAAGTGCCCTTAAAAGTTCGAAGACCGTTCACCGCGTCCGCCGGGGAGGCAACCGCGTCTGCCTAGGCGGGACCGCGTCTGCCTAGGCGAGCTTCAAACGAGCGTAACTCTGCCTTGCGTTGCGCGAAAGGGACGGGAGAGGTCTCAAAATGTTCGCCCTTCTCAGCCCAACGCGCGCAACTAAAAACTGAGCGGCTGCGCTCAAGGCGACGGCCGCGAGAATTCGAAAAGGCGGCCCCTTGCGAGACTGGTCAATCACCCGCTGCTCCGGCTACATTGGAAGCAGCGGGTCGGGGATGACTGCACAAGATGCGCGCCGGCGCGGCCGACGCGTGGCGTAAATTTCGTCGCGTTCCGCCAGGTAAAAGTGCCTCTAAAAACTCGAAGACCATTTACCGCGTTCGCCGGGGAGGGAACCGCGTCTGCCTAGGCGGGACCGCGTCTGCCTAGGCGAGACTGTTGAATCGCCCCTATCTCGAGCGAGAATGGCAGGAAAACGACGGGACCGGTGGCAAAAGATTCGCCTGCACACTGACTTCAAATTCGTAGGCTTGAGACATAGGGGCCGGCCGTGAAAAGTTTGAAATGGTCAAAGTCTCCCTGTCGCGAGCGGTTAATCGCCCGCTGCTCCGACCGCAATGTGATGATCGAAAAAGATGCGCCGCAGCGCGGCCGACGCGGCGCTGTAAAATTCGTCGTGCTCCGCCAAAGAAAAGGACCTTTAAAAATTCGAAAACCCCGTACCGCGTCTGCCTAGGCGATACCGTTCAATCGCACGTATCTCGGCCCAGACTGGCAGCAAAGTGACGAGATTGGTAACAAAAGATTCGCCTTTGAACGCCCTACACAGGGAAGGCAAAGTCGCAAACGACTTTCGTCCCGCGTCGGCCGGGGCGAACGCGCCCGAACGGCAAAGTCCGAATAAAGCGACCCCGTCTACCGGGGCAGACGCGCCCGAACGGCAAAGTCCGAAAGAGGCGACCCCGTCTACCGGGGCAGACGCGCCCGAACGGCAAAGTCCGAAAGAGGCGACCCCGTCTACCGGGGCAGACGCGCCCGAACGGCAAAGTCCGAATAAAGCGACCCCGTCTACCGGGGCAGACGCGCCCGAACGGCAAAGTCCGAATAAAGCGACCCCGTCTACCGGGGCAGACGCGCCGGAACGGCAAAGTCCGAAAGAGGCAACCCCGTCTACCGGGGCAGACGCGCCCGAACGGCAAAGTCCGAATAAAGCGACCCCGTCTACCGGGGCAGACGCGCCCGAACGGCAAAGTCCGAATAAAGCGACCCCGTCTACCGGGGCAGACGCGCCGGAACGGCAAAGTCCGAAAGAGGCAACCCCGTCTACCGGGGCAGACGCGCCGGAACGGCAAAGTCCGAAAGAGGCAACCCCGTCTACCGGGGCAGACGCGCCCGAACGGCAAAGTCCGAAAGAGGCGACCCCGTCTACCGGGGCAGACGCGCCCGAACGGCAAAGTCCGAAAGAGGCGACCCCGTCTACCGGGGCAGACGCGCCCGAACGGCAAAGTCCGAATAAAGCGACCCCGTCTACCGGGGCAGACGCGCCCGAACGGCAAAGTCCGAATAAAGCGACCCCGTCTACCGGGGCAGACGCGCCCGAACGGCAAAGTCCGAATAAAGCGACCCCGTCTACCGGGGCAGACGCGCCGGAACGGCAAAGTCCGAAAGAGGCAACCCCGTCTACCGGGGCAGACGCGCCGGAACGGCAAAGTCCGAAAGAGGCAACCCCGTCTACCGGGGCAGACGCGCCCGAACGGCAAAGTCCGAATAAAGCGACCCCGTCTACC
>NW_028317718.1:635686-638186 GCF_055824585.1 Amblyomma mixtum | reverse complement strand
AGGTATGGTATCGTTGTGCGAAAACTGGGAATCCCCAGACCTCCTTCCTTGACACCAGCGTGAAATGCTGATTCCGGAAAGTCGTGGGGAAGGCGTAGCCAACCCCTGACTGCTGCTCGTACAGCTCTGTCCAACTTGAGTAGCATCTTGGAGGAGGTCGGACCCAGGACAACTCGATGGTAAAATTTCGGTATTAAGTAAAACCGCAACACCACCAAACGCTGTTGGGGCTTTAGAGGAGCCCTAGTGATCCTTTGCAGCAATGCCTTCATGTCAGGCTGAATCGCTGGGGTAACAATACCTGCAGAAGTGAACTGCAGGCCCAGATATCTCCAGCTAGTTCCCGCATCGGCTGCTGGGATGTCTTGACTGCCCAGCTTAAAGGTCACACTGGGATCCACCTTTGTGATTTTTCTCTTTGCGTCGGCAACTAAAGACAGGGTGATGCTTTTCTGGCTGTTGATCTCTAGGCCTTTGGATGCAAGGTAATTCTGAAGGCTGTCGAGCTGCTCCTGAAGACCCTGCCGCGTCGACGCTAAGATGACCAAGTCATCCGCAAAGGCCATGGCGTTCACTACCAAGCTGCCGCTACGGAAGCCAATCTCCGCGGGACAGTTGGCCAACCACTCATCCAAGGCAAGGTTGAATAACATCGGAGACAGGGGGTCTCCTTGCCGAACTCCTCTCGTAGGCTGAGCTAGCTTGGTTGAACCCTCGAACGTCAGCAGGGTTGTTGCAGTTGCATAAAAATGCTCGATGTACCGTAAGAACGGCGTCGCCACCTTCTTCCTTCGCAGGCCATCGAGGATGGCCGCAGTCGTCACGCGATCGAAGGCCTTAGAGATGTCAATCGATGCCATAAACAAGTGTCTGTAGTGCCGATTTGCCTCGTAGAGGACGCCAGCGAGCAGGTGAATGTTCTCAGCGCACCCGTCAACAGGTACAAAGGCACGCTGACGAAAATCCAAGTCCACAAGGCTTTGAAGCCTGTTCGCTAAAACCTTATGAAACAGCCTAACTAAGATAGGAGCCACAGTGATGGGACGAAAGTCGCCCGGGAGCGTTGCCTCGGTCTTCTTGGGGATGAAAATCGTGCGGGCACTTTGTAGGCAGAGCGGCAGTTCTCCCACCAACATGAGCAGGGTAAGCAAAACCTTGAGCACCGGAACTGGAACCGAACGAAGATCTTTGGAGTCTAATCCATCAGGCCCCGGTGCTGAACCCAGATGGGGGAAGGCTGCTCGTAGTTCCTGTGTAGTGATGGGCCCGAAAGGCGAGAGGTCTTCCAGTGCAGAGGAGGAGTCTGGGCTTGGTTGGTATCCAGAATCCTGCACTGGAGCCTCCACAATCTGCCTCCACTCCTCCAAAAAGGACCCGACATCGTCAACCTTGGCATCTATTGGGCCCTGGAGTAGATCCTTAGCACATTGGCTCCGGTTTTTCCTGAATGCCTGCTGGACCTTTGCGTACTCTTTCCTCCTTGCTTTCCGGTTACTGCAGGGGACTTGCATTGTAGGTCTCCGCTGTCTTCCAGGCAGGGCATCCCTGAAAAAGGTCTGCCTGATGTAGTCGTTCAGATCTGGCACGCCCGCTCCCGCCAGGAAACCTCTGGCAATGTCCCACAAACGACCACCGTTGTGGCCCCTTGGAGCGGCCCTTTGGGTCAGTCTCCGAAGTTCCTCACGGCAAAGATCCCAAGGTAAGGGAACTGCCTCGTTTTCGGCAATGTCAACTTCAGGAGCAGCATCTTCAATGTCGATGTGGTCGTCATGATCTTCATCCTCCTCCTCAGGACATTCCAGGAGCCTCTTCACCAATGCCCTGTAGTCTTTATTCCTCCTATGCGACTTCAACGAGTCGAACGTACGATGAGGGAATGCCTCGTGCAACCTGAGGTTTACGTCGTATACTTTGTTCCGGATGAGATGGACCTCGCGCTTTGCCAGACGGAAGTTCTCCTCAACCGACCATCTGGGCTTCACCTGTGTAATGACAATGTCGGCGTTGTATTCATGGTAGTGTACACGCCTCCTATGCACGCTGAGGCCAATTTTTGTAGGGAATTCTCTACCACAATCAGGACAAGACATGTGAGTAGTGTGTCGCGCGGGTAATTCATCAGAGTCACTCGAGTCACTGCTACCCCTCAGTGCTGCCTGCAGGTTCCTAAGCCTAACAGAACGGGCAGCGCCAGTTCTACTGCTACCTGAAGCACAACCAACACCAACACCAACATCAACACCAACACCAGAAGCAACACCAGAAGCGGCGGAAGATTCTCCCCCAGGAGGCAAAACGGACATCGCCTCTACAACCCTTTTTGGCTGAGCGGAATCAACCGGAGGTGGACCAGACCGAACAGTGGGTGGCCTGGACATCACCCGTTCGCATACGAAGTGCTCGAATCCGGTCGCTGTCCCTCATTAACTTTGAGTCATGCGCCAGCCATGCGTTAGCGGTGAACTGAGTCTTGTGGGCGAATAAATCCTTGTTCGTATAT
>NW_028317718.1:618186-630686 GCF_055824585.1 Amblyomma mixtum | reverse complement strand
CCCCGGGTGCGCCATCGTGCTGCTCCCTACTCGACCATTTCGCCACATCATTGCTTCGCAAGGAGACAGGCACCGCCTAGCCGTGGCTACGCAGCGCGTACTTGGAACAAGCCGCAAAGCGGACGTTCATCAGTCTACTCCCGCAATAGGAGCCCACCGGCCACAGTGCCATGGACGGCGTTTCGGTAGCGCACCGACAGACTACTCGAAGGCTGGGAAGGACGAAGCAGCAAGAGAACCCGGCTGCCGCGAATGCGTTCAAAGTGCGGGATTATAATCCCTCGTCCTTTTCGGTCCCGGTGCCTCCTTTCGCGCCGTCGGCGCGGCGTCAGACTCCGCGCCCGCAGTGCGAGACCTTTCGCGCGCGGCCGTTCCCTGGGCCGCGCGCGTCCCGCCGCGTGCGCGTCGCGCAGAAGCGCAGTTTCCCAGCCAGCGAGCCGCGGTTCCTCTCGTACTTCGCAGCAGCCGCCGCCGTTCCCTTGGCAGCGGGCAGGCCTTTCCCTCGGCCCGCCTACCGACTGGTGGTCGCAACACGACAAAGCCAGCGAGCCGCGGTTCCTCTCGTACTTCGCAGCAGCCGCCGCCGTTCCCTTGGCAGCGGGCAGGCCTTTCCCTCGGCCCGCCTACCGACTCGTGGTCGCAACACGACAAAGCCAGCGAGCAGCGTTTCCTTTCGTACTTCGCAGCAGCCGCCGCCGTTCCCTTGGCAGCGGGCAGGCCTTTCCCTCGGCCCGCCTACCGACTCGTGGTCGCAACACGACAAAGCCAGCGAGCAGCGTTTCCTTTCGTACTTCGCAGCAGCCGCCGCCGTTCCCTTGGCAGCGGGCAGGCCTTTCCCTCGGCCCGCCTACCGACTCGTGGTCGCAACACGACAAAGCCAGCGAGCAGCGTTTCCTTTCGTACTTCGCAGCAGCCGCCGCCGTTCCCTTGGCAGCGGGCAGGCCTTTCCCTCGGCCTGCCTACCGGCTCTGTTTGCGCCTCTTCGACGGTTGTCGACAACCGAAAGCCCACCATGAGTGGTGCGTTACGCCGTTCAAACCTGCGGATACAGCCCGTCCGACTTTCCCTTGGTGACGGAGCTCCGCTGGGCGCAACAGTTTGTGCAGAGAAGCGGCTTCAGAATCTCGCAACTCCGCGGTTGAGGCCTTCCCCCGCTTATAAGTGGGGGCGGCGCCGGGTGTGACAAGCACAATCCGGTAATGATCCTTCCGCAGGTTCACCTACGGAAACCTTGTTACGACTTTTACTTCCTCTAAATGATCAAGTTTGGTCATCTTTCCAACAGACCGGCGCAACCGAAAGGCCGCGCCGGACATCGGTCCGAAGACCTCACTAAATCATTCAATCGGTAGTAGCGACGGGCGGTGTGTACAAAGGGCAGGGACGTAATCAACGCGAGCTTATGACTCGCGCTTACTGGGAATTCCTCGTTCAAGGGGAACAATTGCAAGCCCCTATCCCAATCACGAAAGAAGTTCCACGGGTTACCCAGTCTTTTCAGACAGGGATAAAGACACGCTGCTTCCTTCAGTGTAGCGCGCGTGCGGCCCCGGACATCTAAGGGCATCACAGACCTGTTATTGCTCTGTTTCGTGCGGCTAGGAGCCGCTTGTCCCTCTAAGAAGGTTGTAAGGTGCTGGGAACCCCGCACCTATTTAATAGGCTAGAGTCTCGTTCGTTATCGGAATTAACCAGACAAATCGCTCCACCAACTAAGAACGGCCATGCACCACCATCCACCGAATCAAGAAAGAGCTCTCAATCTGTCAATCCTCCCAGTGTCCGGGCCGGGTAAGTTTTCCCGTGTTGAGTCAAATTAAGCCGCAGGCTCCACTCCTGGTGGTGCCCTTCCGTCAATTCCTTTAAGTTTCAGCTTTGCAACCATACTTCCCCCGGAACCCAAATACTTTGGTTTCCCGGAAGCTGCCCGCCGAGTCATTTGAGTAACTCAGGCGGATCGCTGGTTGGCATCGTTTATGGTCAGAACTAGGGCGGTATCTGATCGCCTTCGAACCTCTGACTTTCGTTCTTGATCAAAGAAAACATTCTTGGCAAATGCTTTCGCAGTAGTTCGTCTTGCGACGGTCCAAGAATTTCACCTCTAGCGCCGCAATACGAATGCCCCCGTCTGTCCCTCTTAATCATTACCCCGTATTCCAAAAACCAACAGAACAGAAACGGGGTCTTGTTCTATTATTCCATGCAAGTTTATTCAGGCGACTCGCCTGCGTTGAGCACTCTAATTTTTTCAAAGTAAAAGCGCAGGCCACCTCGAGACGCACCAATGAAGGGCACCAAGAGAGGACCGGCATGATGTTCAGTCCGAGCCGTCGCATCGGGTAGATGCACTACTCGTCTGGAACTGAGATCCAACTACGAGCTTTTTAACCGCAGCAGCTTTAGTATACGCTATTGGAGCTGGAATTACCGCGGCTGCTGGCACCAGACTTGCCCTCCAATTGATCCTCGTTAAAGGATTTAGAGTGTACTCATTTCAATTACGGGGCCTCAAAAGAGTCCCGTATTGTTATTTTTCGTCACTACCTCCCCGTGCCGGGAGTGGGTAATTTGCGCGCCTGCTGCCTTCCTTGGATGTGGTAGCCGTTTCTCAGGCTCCCTCTCCGGAATCGAACCCTGATTCTCCGTTACCCGTAACAACCATGGTAGGCAAGTAACCTACCATCGAAAGTTGATAAGGCAGACACTTGAAAGAAACGTCGCCGGCTCATGGCCATGCGATCAGCACAAAGTTATCCAGAGTCACCACAGAGTACGGGCAGAGCCCGATGGGTCTTGGTCTAATAAAAGCGCCCGTCAGCCAAAGGCCTTCAGGCTCAATGCATGTATTAGCTCTAGAATTGCCACAGTTGTCCAAGTAGAAAGAAACGATCTAAGGAACCATAACTGATTTAATGAGCCATTCGCGGTTTCGCCTTATTTCGGCATGTACTTAGACATGCATGGCTTAATCTTTGAGACAAGCATATGATTACTGGCAGGATCAACCAGGTATGATGCATAGGCATTCCCTTTTCGCCCCAGAAGGGTGCCTCGTCGCCGCCGATAGGGCCGCCATAAACCCCCAGCGCGCGACGCATCTTTTTCGCGGCAGCTTGCGCTGCCCGTGCATCGTTCGAGCTCGCTGCGGCATCCGACCCGTAGGTACGGCAATCGCCACGCGGCAAGAGAGCACGTGTGCCTTTAGGCAAAGCATTTGTAACGCGCCCACCAGTGCGCACATCGGCCTCTAGGGCCGCAGCATTAGGCAACTGGACGGCGCTTGCTGCGTAGCCGAGACGGCCAAGCCGCCAGACGACGGGACACGCCCGCGTCTTCGGCGCGCTCGCACGGAATCGAGTCCGGGTAGCACGGAACACACCTCGTAAAACGTGGAAACAGCGTCGTCCGACAACCAGCCCCTATCGCAGACGCGGATGAGGCTGCAGACGAATGCCGTGGGGTCCGAGGGACGGGGACACGCTGGGCACGAGGCCGCATATCAGACCCGGTCACGGCGCGCACACGCGGGCGCGCGCCGCCGACTGCTCCACTGGGACCCCCATATAATAGCAGCGATAAGTACCCAGACCTCCGTGGGTGAGTAAATCGCCGTACTCGTGCCACTTTCGCCGCAAGGGCCGCACAAATCGTGCGCGCTTTGCCGCGGCATCACAACGCCGCGCTTCCGCGGCGCCCCGCACGAGCCGTACTCGTGGACATAGCCGTCGGGCGAACCGCCGTACTCGAGGCGCGTTCGCCGCAAGAGCCGCTCAAATCGTGCGCGCTTTCCTGCGGCATCGCACGAAAGCGCTGCCCCGGCGCCCCGCACGAGCCGTACTCGTGGACATTGTCATCGGGCGAACCGCCGTACTCGAGGCGCGTTGGCGGCAAGACCCCCACAAATCGTGCGCGCTTTGCTGCGGCATCGCACAAAAGCGCATCCCCGGCGCCCCGCACGAGCCGTACTCGTGGACATAGCCGTCGGGCGAAGCGCCGTACTCGAGGCGCGTTCGCCGCAAGAGCCGCTCAAATCGTGCGCGCTTTCCTGCGGCATCGCACGAAAGCGCTGCCCCGGCGCCCCGCACGAGCCGTACTCGTGGACATGGTCATCGGGCGAACCGCCGTACTCGAGGCGCGTTCGCCGCAAGAGCCGCTCAAATCGTGCGCGCTTTCCTGCGGCATCGCACGAAAGCGCTGCCCCGGCGCCCCGCACGAGCCGTACTCGTGGACATGGTCATCGGGCGAACCGCCGTACTCGAGGCGCGTTCGCCGCAAGAGCCGCTCAAATCGTGCACGCTTTCCTGCGGCATCGCACGAAAGCGCTGCCCCGGCGCCCCGCACGAGCCGTACTCGTGGACATAGCCGTCGGGCGAACCGCCGTACTCGAGGCGCGTTCGCCGCAAGAGCCGCTCAAAACGTGCGCGCTTTCCTGCGGCATCGCACAAAAGCGCTTCCCCGGCGCCCCGCACGAGCCGTACTCGTGGACATTGTCATCGGGCCAACCGCCGTACTCGAGGCGCGTTGGCGGCAAGAGCCCCTCAAATCGAGCGCGCTTTGCTGCGGCATCGCAAAAAAGCACTTCCGCGGCGCCCCGCACGAGCCGTACTCGTGGACATTGTCATCGGGCGAACCGCCGTACTCGAGGAGCGTTCGCCGCAAAAGCCACTCAAATCGTGCGCGCTTTGCTGCGGCATCGCACAACCGCGCTTCCGCGGCGCCCCGCACGAGCCGTACTCGTGGACATAGCCGTCGGGCGAGCCGCCGTACTCGAGGCGCGTTCGCCGCAAAACTCGCATAAATAATGCACAAACTCATGAAAATCACATCTGCCGAGGCCGCCTAAAGCCCGAATTCACCTCCCGGGCGTCGAGAGGTCCGTTTCGGACTTTGCTGACAAAGCGGACGCTTTACTGTTTCGCGTCTGCCTAGGCGGTATGCCCCCTTATATACGCAGCGATAAGTACCCAGACCCCCGCGGGTCATAAGCGCGTCTACCGGAGCGGGCTTCAAACGAACGTAACTCTGCCTTCCGTTGCGCGAAAGGGACGGGAAAGGTCTCAAAATATTCGCCTTTCTCAGCCCCACACGCGGAACTAAAAATTGAGCGGCTGCGCCCACGGGAACGGCCGTGAACATTCGAAAAGGCGGCCCCTTGCGAACCTGGTCAATCACCCGCTGCTCCGGCTACAGTGGAAGCAGCGGGTCGAGGAGGACTGCACAAGATGGGCGGCAGCGCGGCCGACACGTGGCGTAAATTTCGTCTCGTTCCGCCAGGTGAAAGTGCCTTTAAATATTCGAAAACCGTTTACCGCGTCCGCCGGGGAGGCAACCGCGTCTGCCTAGGCGGGACCGCGTCTGCCTAGGCGAGCTTCAAACGAGCGTAACTCTCACTTGCGTTGCGCGAAAGGGACGAGAAAGGTCTCAAAATGCTCGCCTTTCTCAGCCCCACACGCGGATCTAAAAATGGAGCGGATTCGTCCACGGGAACGGCCGCGAAGATTAGAAAAGGCGGCCCCTTGCGAGCCTGGTCAATCACCTGCTGCTCCGGCTACAGTGCAAGCAGCGAGTCCGCGATAACTGCACAAGATGCGCGCCGGCGCGGCCGAACCGTGGCGTAAATTTCGTCGCGCTCCGCCAGTTCAAAGTGCCTTTAAAAATTCGAAGACAATTTACCGCGTCTGCCTAGGCGGGACCGCGTCTGCCTAGGCGAGCTTCAAACGAGCGCAACTCTCACTTGCGTTGCGCGAAACGGACGGGAAAGGTCTCAAAATGTTCGCCTTTCTCAGCCCAACGCGCGCAACTAGAAATTGAGCGGCTGCGCTCAAGGCAACGGCCGCGAGAATTCGAAAAGGCGGCCCCTTGCGATACTGGTCAATCGCCCGCTGCTCCGGCTGCAGTGGACGCAGCGGGTCGGCGATGACTGCACAAGATGCGCGCCGGCGCGGCCGAACCGTGGCGTAAATTTCGTCGCGCTCCGCCAGTTCAAAGTGCCTTTAAAAATTCGAAGACCGTTTACCGCGTCCGCCGGGGAGGCAACCGCGTCTGCCTAGGCGGGACCGCGTCTGCCTAGGCGAGCTTCAAACGAGCGTAACTCTCACTTGCGTTGCGCGAAACGGACGGGAAAGGTCTCAAAATGTTCGCCTTTCTCAGCCCAACGCGCGGAACTAAAAATGGAGCGGATTCGCCCACGGGAACGGCCGCGAAGATTAGAAAAGGCGGCCCCTTGCGATACTGGTCAATCGCCCGCTGCTCCGGCTACAGTGCAAGCAGCGAGTCCGCGATGACAGCACAAGATGCGCGCCGGCGCGGCCGAACCGTGGCGTAAATTTGGTCGCGCTCCGCCAGTTCAAAGTGCCTTTAAAAACTCGAAGACCATTTACCGCGTCCGCCGGGGAGGCAACCGCGTCTGCCTAGGCGAGCTTCAAACGAGCGTAACTCTCACTTGCGTTGGGCGAAAGGGACGGGAAAGGTCTCAAAATGTTCGCCTTTCTCAGCCCCACACGCGGATCTAAAAATGGAGCGGATTCGCCCACGGGAACGGCCGCGAAGATTAGAAAAGGCGGCCCCTTGCGAGACTGCTCAATCGCCCGCTGCTCCGGCTACAGTGCAAGCAGCGGGTCGGCGATGACTGCACAAGATGCGCGCCGGCGCGGCCGAACCGTGGCGTAAATTTGGTCGCGCTCCGCCAGTTCAAAGTGCCTTTAAAAACTCGAAGACCGTTTACCGCGTCCGCCGGGGAGGCAACCGCGTCTGCCTAGGCGGGACCGCGTCTGCCTAGGCGAGCTTCAAACGAGCGTAACTCTCACTTGCGTTGCGCGAAAGGGACGGGAAAGGTCTCAAAATATTCGCCTCTCTCAGCCCAACACGCGGAACTAAAAATTGAGCGGCTGCGCCCACGGGAACAGCCGCGAAGATTAGAAAAGGCGGCCCCTTGCGAGCCTGGTCAATCGCCCGCTGCTCCGGCTGCAGTGGAAGCAGCGAGTCGGCGATGACTGCACAAGATGCGCGCCGGCGCGGCCGAACCGTGGCGTAAATTTCGTCGCGCTCCGCCAGTTCAAAGTGCCTTTAAAAATTCGAAGACCGTTTACCGCGTCCGCCGGGGAGGCAACCGCGTCTGCCTAGGCGGGACCGCGTCTGCCTAGGCGAGCTTCAAACGAGCGTAACTCTCACTTGCGTTGCGCGAAAGGGACGAGAAAGGTCTCAAAATGTTCGCCTTTCTCAGCCCAACGCGCGGAACTAAAAATGGAGCGGATTCGCCCACGGCAGCGGCCGCGAAGATTAGAAAAGGCGGCCCCTTGCGAGCCTGGTCAATCACCCGCTGCTCCGGCTACAGTGCAAGCAGCGAGTCCGCGATGACAGCACAAGATGCGCGCCGGCGCGGCCGAACCGTGGCGTAAATTTGGTCGCGCTCCGCCAGTTCAAAGTGCCTTTAAAAACTCGAAGACCATTTACCGCGTCCGCCGGGGAGGCAACCGCGTCTGCCTAGGCGGGACCGCGTCTGCCTAGGCGAGCTTCAAACGAGCGTAACTCTCACTTGCGTTGCGCGAAAGGGACGGGAAAGGCCTCAAAATGTTCGCCTTTCTCAGCCCCACACGCGGATCTAAAAATGGAGCGGATTCGCCCACGGGAACGGCCGCGAAGATTAGAAAAGGCGGCCCCTTGCGAGCCTGGTCAATCACCTGCTGCTCCGGCTACAGTGCAAGCAGCGAGTCCGCGATAACTGCACAAGATGCGCGCCGGCGCGGCCGAACCGTGGCGTAAATTTCGTCGCGCTCCGCCAGTTCAAAGTGCCTTTAAAAATTCGAAGACCATTTACCGCGTCCGCCGGGGAGGCAACCGCGTCTGCCTAGGCGGGACCGCGTCTGCCTAGGCGAGCTTCAAACGAGCGTAACTCTCACTTGCGTTGCGCGAAAGGGACGGGAAAGGTCTCAAAATGTTCGCCTTTCTCGGCCCCACACGCGGATCTAAAAATGGAGCGGATTCGCCCACGGGAACGGCCGCGAAGATTAGAAAAGGCGGCCCCTTGCGAGCCTGGTCAATCACGTGCTGCTCCGGCTACAGTGCAAGCAGCGAGTCCGCGATAACTGCACAAGATGCGCGCCGGCGCGGCCGAACCGTGGCGTAAATTTCGTCGCGCTCCGCCAGTTCAAAGTGCCTTTAAAAATTCGAAGACCATTTACCGCGTCTGCCTAGTCGGGACCGCGTCTGCCTAGGCGAGCTTCAAACGAGCGTAACTCTCACTTGCGTTGCGCGAAAGGGACGGGAAAGGTCTCAAAATGTTCGCCTTTCTCGGCCCCACACGCGGATCTAAAAATGGAGCGGATTCGCCCACGGGAACGGCCGCGAAGATTAGAAAAGGCGGCCCCTTGCGAGCCTGGTCAATCACGTGCTGCTCCGGCTACAGTGCAAGCAGCGAGTCCGCGATAACTGCACAAGATGCGCGCCGGCGCGGCCGAACCGTGGCGTAAATTTCGTCGCGCTCCGCCAGTTCAAAGTGCCTTTAAAAATTCGAAGACCATTTACCGCGTCTGCCTAGGCGGGACCGCGTCTGCCTAGGCGAGCTTCAAACGAGCGTAACTCTCACTTGCGTTGCGCGAAAGGGACGGGAAAGGTCTCAAAATGTTCGCCTTTCTCGGCCCCACACGCGGATCTAAAAATGGAGCGGATTCGCCCACGGGAACGGCCGCGAAGATTAGAAAAGGCGGCCCCTTGCGAGCCTGGTCAATCACCTGCTGCTCCGGCTACAGTGCAAGCAGCGAGTCCGCGATAACTGCACAAGATGCGCGCCTGCGCGGCCGAACCGTGGCGTAAATTTCGTCGCGTTCCGCCAGTTCAAAGTGCCTTTAAAAATTCGAAGACCATTTACCGCGTCTGCCTAGGCGGGACCGCGTCTGCCTAGGCGAGCTTCAAACGAGCGTAACTCTCACTTGCGTTGCGCGAAAGGGACGGGAAAGGTCTCAAAATGTTCGCCTTTCTCAGCCCCACACGCGGAACTAAAAATTGAGCGGCTGCGCCCACGGGAACCGCCGCGAAGATTAGAAAAGGCGGCCCCTTGCGAGCCTGGTCAATCACCTGCTGCTCCGGCTACAGTGCAAGCAGCGAGTCCGCGATAACTGCACAAGATGCGCGCCTGCGCGGCCGAACCGTGGCGTAAATTTGGTCGCGCTCCGCCAGTTCAAAGTGCCTTTAAAAACTCGAAGACCGTTTACCGCGTCCGCCGGGGAGGCAACCGCGTCTGCCTAGGCGGGACCGCGTCTGCCTAGGCGAGCTTCAAACGAGCGTAACTCTCACTTGCGTTGCGCGAAAGGGACGGGAAAGGTCTCAAAATGTTCGCCTCTCTCAGCCCAACGCGCGGAACTAGAAATTGAGCGGCTGCGCCCACGGGAACCGCCGCGAAGACTAGAAAAGGCGGCCCCTTGCGAGCCTGGTCAATCACCTGCTGCTCCGGCTACAGTGCAAGCAGCGAGTCCGCGATAACTGCACAAGATGCGCGCCGGCGCGGCCGAACCGTGGCGTAAATTTCGTCGCGCTCCGCCAGTTCAAAGTGCCTTTAAAAATTCGAAGACCATTTACCGCGTCTGCCTAGGCGGGACCGCGTCTGCCTAGGCGAGCTTCAAACGAGCGTAACTCTCACTCGCGTTGCGCGAAAGGGACGAGAAAGGTCTCAAAATGTTCGCCTTTCTCAGCCCCACACGCGGATCTAAAAATGGAGCGGATTCGCCCACGGGAACGGCCGCGAAGATTACAAAAGGCGGCCCCTTGCGAGCCTGGTCAATCGCCCGCTGCTCCGGCTGCATTGGAAGCAGCGAGTCGGCGATGACTGCACAAGATGCGTCGCGGTGCGGCCGACACGTGGCGTAAATTTCGTCGCGTTCCGCCAGTTAAAAGTGCCCTTAAAAGTTCGAAGACCGTTCACCGCGTCCGCCGGGGAGGCAACCGCGTCTGCCTAGGCGGGACCGCGTCTGCCTAGGCGAGCTTCAAACGAGCGTAACTCTGCCTTGCGTTGCGCGAAAGGGACGGGAGAGGTCTCAAAATGTTCGCCCTTCTCAGCCCAACGCGCGCAACTAAAAACTGAGCGGCTGCGCTCAAGGCGACGGCCGCGAGAATTCGAAAAGGCGGCCCCTTGCGAGACTGGTCAATCACCCGCTGCTCCGGCTACATTGGAAGCAGCGGGTCGGGGATGACTGCACAAGATGCGCGCCGGCGCGGCCGACGCGTGGCGTAAATTTCGTCGCGTTCCGCCAGGTAAAAGTGCCTCTAAAAACTCGAAGACCATTTACCGCGTTCGCCGGGGAGGGAACCGCGTCTGCCTAGGCGGGACCGCGTCTGCCTAGGCGAGACTGTTGAATCGCCCCTATCTCGAGCGAGAATGGCAGGAAAACGACGGGACCGGTGGCAAAAGATTCGCCTGCACACTGACTTCAAATTCGTAGGCTTGAGACATAGGGGCCGGCCGTGAAAAGTTTGAAATGGTCAAAGTCTCCCTGTCGCGAGCGGTTAATCGCCCGCTGCTCCGACCGCAATGTGATGATCGAAAAAGATGCGCCGCAGCGCGGCCGACGCGGCGCTGTAAAATTCGTCGTGCTCCGCCAAAGAAAAGGACCTTTAAAAATTCGAAAACCCCGTACCGCGTCTGCCTAGGCGATACCGTTCAATCGCACGTATCTCGGCCCAGACTGGCAGCAAAGTGACGAGATTGGTAACAAAAGATTCGCAAAGTCGCAAACGACTTTCGTCCCGCGTCGGCCGGGGCGAACGCGCCCGAACGGCAAAGTCCGAATAAAGCGACCCCGTCTACCGGGGCAGACGCGCCCGAACGGCAAAGTCCGAAAGAGGCGACCCCGTCTACCGGGGCAGACGCGCCCGAACGGCAAAGTCCGAAAGAGGCGACCCCGTCTACCGGGGCAGACGCGCCCGAACGGCAAAGTCCGAATAAAGCGACCCCGTCTACCGGGGCAGACGCGCCCGAACGGCAAAGTCCGAATAAAGCGACCCCGTCTACCGGGGCAGACGCGCCCGAACGGCAAAGTCCGAATAAAGCGACCCCGTCTACCGGGGCAGACGCGCCGGAACGGCAAAGTCCGAAAGAGGCAACCCCGTCTACCGGGGCAGACGCGCCCGAACGGCAAAGTCCGAATAAAGCGACCCCGTCTACCGGGCCAGACGCGCCCGAACGGCAAAGTCCGAATAAAGCGACCCCGTCTACCGGGGCAGACGCGCCCGAACGGCAAAGTCCGAATAAAGCGACCCCGTCTACCGGGGCAGACGCGCCGGAACGGCAAAGTCCGAAAGAGGCAACCCCGTCTACCGGGGCAGACGCGCCCGAACGGCAAAGTCCGAATAAAGCGACCCCGTCTACCGGGCCAGACGCGCCCGAACGGCAAAGTCCGAAAGAGGCGACCCCGTCTACCGGGGCAGACGCGCCCGAACGGCAAAGTCCGAAAGAGGCGACCCCGTCTACCGGGGCAGACGCGCCCGAACGGCAAAGTCCGAATAAAGCGACCCCGTCTACCGGGGCAGACGCGCCCGAACGGCAAAGTCCGAATAAAGCGACCCCGTCTACCGGGGCAGACGCGCCGGAACGGCAAAGTCCGAAAGAGGCAACCCCGTCTACCGGGGCAGACGCGCCCGAACGGCAAAGTCCGAATAAAGCGACCCCGTCTACCGGGCCAGACGCGCCCGAACGGCAAAGTCCGAAAGAGGCGACCCCGTCTACCGGGGCAGACGCGCCCGAACGGCAAAGTCCGAAAGAGGCGACCCCGTCTACCGGGGCAGACGCGCCCGAACGGCAAAGTCCGAATAAAGCGACCCCGTCTACCGGGGCAGACGCGCCCGAACGGCAAAGTCCGAATAAAGCGACCCCGTCTACCGGGGCAGACGCGCCGGAACGGCAAAGTCCGAAAGAGGCAACCCCGTCTACCGGGGCAGACGCGCCCGAACGGCAAAGTCCGAATAAAGCGACCCCGTCTACCGGGCCAGACGCGCCCGAACGGCAAAGTCCGAAAGAGGCGACCCCGTCTACCGGGGCAGACGCGCCCGAACGGCAAAGTCCGAAAGAGGCGACCCCGTCTACCGGGGCAGACGCGCCCGAACGGCAAAGTCCGAATAAAGCGACCCCGTCTACCGGGGCAGACGCGCCCGAACGGCAAAGTCCGAATAAAGCGACCCCGTCTACCGGGGCAGACGCGCCGGAACGGCAAAGTCCGAAAGAGGCAACCCCGTCTACCGGGGCAGACGCGCCCGAACGGCAAAGTCCGAATAAAGCGACCCCGTCTACCGGGCCAGACGCGCCCGAACGGCAAAGTCCGAAAGAGGCGACCCCGTCTACCGGGGCAGACGCGCCCGAACGGCAAAGTCCGAAAGAGGCGACCCCGTCTACCGGGGCAGACGCGCCCGAACGGCAAAGTCCGAATAAAGCGACCCCGTCTACCGGGGCAGACGCGCCCGAACGGCAAAGTCCGAATAAAGCGACCCCGTCTACCGGGGCAGACGCGCCGGAA
>NW_028317718.1:610686-613186 GCF_055824585.1 Amblyomma mixtum | reverse complement strand
CTTTGTGCAAGAGACTTGCACTTGGGAAGTGGCCTGGCCCTGGCCTAGTCTGTGTATGGCCGGGGGAAGCTATTTTGGCAGGCCGAAAACTTCTTTTGTGGTGGCGGCAGATCACAACTCTGCTCCCGGGTGAATTTGGTAAGCCCGGTTGGCCTTTCCGCGTCCGTGCTTCGGCACACGTCCACCACGGTAACCTGGCCACCTAAAGGTGACCAGGGCCAAAGGAAAGGAACGGGGTACCTGGGAGTTAAGTCCTCTCTCTGTCCCAGGGCTCCTAATCTGAGGAGGCACCTGAGCGGCTCTGGGGCTAGCAACCCCTTTGCCGCTGGCTAAACTTGGCGCTATGAAACGAAATGCAAAAGAGAAACGCGGCTGCCGAGAGGCAGTCGCTCCAAGTATTCATGAGGGACATGAGCGTAAGGGGCCCTCTGATGGTGTTGGGGATTCGGTTTCCTCCCCTGCACAGTGCAACCTTTGTGGACGGTGGTTCAAGTCGTGGTTTGCGATGAGGGTACACCATGGCAAGCAGCACAAAGCAGTTGCAGGCATCCAAGGAAGTATAGGGGTCCGGGGACACCCTTCTGATGAAGAATTTGTTGGTCGCCTTGAGCGGCAAAGCGTTGACAAAAGGATTGTACACGAACAGGGTCGGCCTCTGGGGGCTAGTACTTTGATGCAACAAGGGCGGACATCTCCTCATGAGGCAGTTGTCCACTCGATAGATGATGACAGAACAGCAGAACTGGAGCGGCCAATTAGGGCCCAAACTAGGGACCAGGGTGTGCCCAAGAGGCCACTGCCTGGGGGAGCTGAACTGGGACGGCCCTCTGGGGCCTCGACTAGGAGCGGGCGGCGGTATCAATGTACCTCGCCCCATACAGCAGATGATGACAGAACAGCAGAACTGGAGCGGCCAATTAGGGCCCAAACTAGAGACCAGGGTGTGCCCAAGAGGCCACTGCCTGGGAGAGCAGAACTGGGACGGCCCTCTGGGGCCACGACTAGGAGCGGGCGGCGGTATCAATGTACCTCGCCCCATACAGCAGAACTGGAGACTTGTAAGGGCTTGGGGGGTTTGACCCCTCAGCCTGTTAGGCTCAAAGAGCCGACAGCAGAACTGACGACAACGACGGTGGTCAGGGAGAAGGACCTACCGAGGACTTCGCGAACTATAGACCCGGGGCGCGCCCCAACATCCAATACCCCGCGGTCTGTAGTGGTTTGGCGCGTTGTTCCTCGGTTGGGAAGCTCTCCCAGCACTATCCACCTGGGTGATGTTGCGCATGCCGCAGGCCAGGAAGGCGCGAGAAATGTTCCTGGTTCTGAGGTGAGACGGAGCGCTACTCCCCGGGAGGATGTTTGTGCAGAGGCGGGCCATTCAGGACCGATGGTGCCCAGTTTTGACTGGGCTTCCTCGGGAGCCCGACCCAGGGTGCGTGTGGGTGCAATGGAACCTTGTGTCCCATGTGTTACCCAGCCCTCGTACGGGAGTGCAGATGGTGTTCGGCCCTCTGGGGGTCCTCGGGGCAAAGGCTCCGGGGGCTCCCAGAGGGCTCCTTTTGCCCCCGCCCCGGTAGACGGGGTTCCGCGATCGCGGGCCATGGTGGGTCCTCGGGGCAAACGCTCCGGGGCAGCTTCGATGACTGTTTCCGCCTCCGCCCCGGTAGACGCGGTTTCGGGATCGCGGCGGCCCTTGGTGGCCTCTCGGGGTGGGGTCGGGGCCTCCTCGATGATTGTTTCGGGCCCCGCCCCGGTAGACGCGGTTTCGGGGCCCCGTGAAAAGAAAGGTCATGCTGCCGCCCAGGCAGACACGGTTGCGAGCTTCTCTCCAACAGTTACGCGATCTACAGGATCTACAGGCGGGGACAGAGGTGTGCCTGTTGAGCACTCTTCTCACTTCACCGACGATGGAGACTTGTCGCGCTCATCTGATGGTTCTTCGGCTTCTTCGTGGCGTCCTTCCGGGTCGGGTGTTTCCACTTCATCCTCTCCACTTTCCTCGGCATCACGGAGCTCCGTTCGGTCTGGTGTGGGGGAGATGTCTAGGCCTCCCCACTCTGTGGTTCCACGGATGATGTCCAGGCCATCCGTTGCTGCACCCGGTGTTTCAATCGTTTCGCGTGGTCCAAACCAAGGGGGGAGTGAGAGTACCGCTTCTAGGCTTCGAAACCTGCAGGCAGCGCTGGCTAGCGATAGTTCGGATGATAACACAAGCTCACAGCCGGTCCGACTTACGAGTCACACTTCGTGTCCGGACTGTGGCCGAGCGTTTAGCAGTAAGGTTGGCCTCAGTATACATAGACGGCGGGAACACTTCAATGAATACAACGCGGACATCGTAATCACCAGGGTGAAGCCGAGATGGTCCACGGAAGAGAACTACCTCATGGCAAAACATGAGGTCCGACTTGTCCAAGAGCAAGTTTACGACATCAACCTTCAGCTTCATCGACTCCTCCCCCACCGCACCTTTGACTCCATAAAGTCCCATCGGAGGAAC
>NW_028317718.1:588186-605686 GCF_055824585.1 Amblyomma mixtum | reverse complement strand
CCGGAAACTTTTTTTCTTTTAGCATCCAGGTCGAACAGGAGTGAGCGGAGAGCGCGGCGTTCCTTGGCGCCGCGCTGCCGGAGCTTAAGCGCCGCGAATTTTTCGCGCGCGCCGGGAGCCCGCTGCGCGGGCGCTTAAGCGCCGCGAAATTGCCCCTTTTCTCCCTGCCGGTTTGGCGGTCTTTGGCGCGGCCCTGCCGCCCCGGTAGACGGGGTTGTCTCTCTTTCGGACTTTGCCGATCGGGCGCGTCTGCCCCGGTAGACGGGGTCGCTTTATTCGGACTTTGCCGTTCGGGCGCGTCTGGCCCGGTAGACGGGGTCGCTTTATTCGGACTTTGCCGTTCGGGCGCGTCTGCCCCGGTAGACGGGGTTGCCTCTTTCGGACTTTGCCGTTCCGGCGCGTCTGCCCCGGTAGACGGGGTCGCTTTATTCGGACTTTGCCGTTCGGGCGCGTCTGCCCCGGTAGACGGGGTCGCTTTATTCGGACTTTGCCGTTCGGGCGCGTCTGCCCCGGTAGACGGGGTCGCCTCTTTCGGACTTTGCCGTTCGGGCGCGTCTGCCCCGGTAGACGGGGTCGCCTCTTTCGGACTTTGCCGTTCGGGCGCGTCTGGCCCGGTAGACGGGGTCGCTTTATTCGGACTTTGCCGTTCGGGCGCGTCTGCCCCGGTAGACGGGGTTGCCTCTTTCGGACTTTGCCGTTCCGGCGCGTCTGCCCCGGTAGACGGGGTCGCTTTATTCGGACTTTGCCGTTCGGGCGCGTCTGCCCCGGTAGACGGGGTCGCTTTATTCGGACTTTGCCGTTCGGGCGCGTCTGCCCCGGTAGACGGGGTCGCCTCTTTCGGACTTTGCCGTTCGGGCGCGTCTGCCCCGGTAGACGGGGTCGCCTCTTTCGGACTTTGCCGTTCGGGCGCGTCTGGCCCGGTAGACGGGGTCGCTTTATTCGGACTTTGCCGTTCGGGCGCGTCTGCCCCGGTAGACGGGGTTGCCTCTTTCGGACTTTGCCGTTCCGGCGCGTCTGCCCCGGTAGACGGGGTCGCTTTATTCGGACTTTGCCGTTCGGGCGCGTCTGCCCCGGTAGACGGGGTCGCTTTATTCGGACTTTGCCGTTCGGGCGCGTCTGGCCCGGTAGACGGGGTCGCTTTATTCGGACTTTGCCGTTCGGGCGCGTCTGCCCCGGTAGACGGGGTTGCCTCTTTCGGACTTTGCCGTTCCGGCGCGTCTGCCCCGGTAGACGGGGTCGCCTCTTTCGGACTTTGCCGTTCGGGCGCGTCTGCCCCGGTAGACGGGGTCGCCTCTTTCGGACTTTGCCGTTCGGGCGCGTCTGGCCCGGTAGACGGGGTCGCTTTATTCGGACTTTGCCGTTCGGGCGCGTCTGCCCCGGTAGACGGGGTCGCTTTATTCGGACTTTGCCGTTCGGGCGCGTCTGCCCCGGTAGACGGGGTTGCCTCTTTCGGACTTTGCCGTTCCGGCGCGTCTGCCCCGGTAGACGGGGTCGCTTTATTCGGACTTTGCCGTTCGGGCGCGTCTGCCCCGGTAGACGGGGTCGCTTTATTCGGACTTTGCCGTTCGGGCGCGTCTGCCCCAGTAGACGGGGTCGCCTCTTTCGGACTTTGCCGTTCGGGCGCGTCTGCCCCGGTAGACGGGGTCGCCTCTTTCGGACTTTGCCGTTCGGGCGCGTCTGGCCCGGTAGACGGGGTCGCTTTATTCGGACTTTGCCGTTCGGGCGCGTCTGCCCCGGTAGACGGGGTTGCCTCTTTCGGACTTTGCCGTTCCGGCGCGTCTGCCCCGGTAGACGGGGTCGCTTTATTCGGACTTTGCCGTTCGGGCGCGTCTGCCCCGGTAGACGGGGTCGCTTTATTCGGACTTTGCCGTTCGGGCGCGTCTGCCCCGGTAGACGGGGTTGCCTCTTTCGGACTTTGCCGTTCCGGCGCGTCTGCCCCGGTAGACGGGGTCGCTTTATTCGGACTTTGCCGTTCGGGCGCGTCTGCCCCGGTAGACGGGGTCGCTTTATTCGGACTTTGCCGTTCGGGCGCGTCTGCCCCGGTAGACGGGGTCGCCTCTTTCGGACTTTGCCGTTCGGGCGCGTCTGCCCCGGTAGACGGGGTCGCCTCTTTCGGACTTTGCCGTTCGGGCGCGTCTGGCCCGGTAGACGGGGTCGCTTTATTCGGACTTTGCCGTTCGGGCGCGTCTGCCCCGGTAGACGGGGTTGCCTCTTTCGGACTTTGCCGTTCCGGCGCGTCTGCCCCGGTAGACGGGGTTGCCTCTTTCGGACTTTGCCGTTCCGGCGCGTCTGCCCCGGTAGACGGGGTCGCTTTATTCGGACTTTGCCGTTCGGGCGCGTCTGCCCCGGTAGACGGGGTCGCTTTATTCGGACTTTGCCGTTCGGGCGCGTCTGCCCCGGTAGACGGGGTCGCCTCTTTCGGACTTTGCCGTTCGGGCGCGTCTGCCCCGGTAGACGGGGTCGCCTCTTTCGGACTTTGCCGTTCGGGCGCGTCTGGCCCGGTAGACGGGGTCGCTTTATTCGGACTTTGCCGTTCGGGCGCGTCTGCCCCGGTAGACGGGGTTGCCTCTTTCGGACTTTGCCGTTCCGGCGCGTCTGCCCCGGTAGACGGGGTCGCTTTATTCGGACTTTGCCGTTCGGGCGCGTCTGCCCCGGTAGACGGGGTCGCTTTATTCGGACTTTGCCGTTCGGGCGCGTCTGGCCCGGTAGACGGGGTCGCTTTATTCGGACTTTGCCGTTCGGGCGCGTCTGCCCCGGTAGACGGGGTTGCCTCTTTCGGACTTTGCCGTTCCGGCGCGTCTGCCCCGGTAGACGGGGTCGCTTTATTCGGACTTTGCCGTTCGGGCGCGTCTGCCCCGGTAGACGGGGTCGCTTTATTCGGACTTTGCCGTTCGGGCGCGTCTGCCCCGGTAGACGGGGTCGCTTTATTCGGACTTTGCCGTTCGGGCGCGTCTGCCCCGGTAGACGGGGTCGCCTCTTTCGGACTTTGCCGTTCGGGCGCGTCTGCCCCGGTAGACGGGGTCGCCTCTTTCGGACTTTGCCGTTCGGGCGCGTCTGCCCCGGTAGACGGGGTCGCTTTATTCGGACTTTGCCGTTCGGGCGCGTTCGCCCCGGCCGACGCGGGACGAAAGTCGTTTGCGACTTTGCCTTCCCTGTGTAGGGCGTTCAAAGGCGAATCTTTTGTTACCAATCTCGTCACTTTGCTGCCAGTCTGGGCCGAGATACGTGCGATTGAACGGTATCGCCTAGGCAGACGCGGTACGGGGTTTTCGAATTTTTAAAGGTCCTTTTCTTTGGCGGAGCACGACGAATTTTACAGCGCCGCGTCGGCCGCGCTGCGGCGCATCTTTTTCGATCATCACATTGCGGTCGGAGCAGCGGGCGATTAACCGCTCGCGACAGGGAGACTTTGACCATTTCAAACTTTTCACGGCCGGCCCCTATGTCTCAAGCCTACGAATTTGAAGTCAGTGTGCAGGCGAATCTTTTGCCACCGGTCCCGTCGTTTTCCTGCCATTCTCGCTCGAGATAGGGGCGATTCAACAGTCTCGCCTAGGCAGACGCGGTCCCGCCTAGGCAGACGCGGTTCCCTCCCCGGCGAACGCGGTAAATGGTCTTCGAGTTTTTAGAGGCACTTTTACCTGGCGGAACGCGACGAAATTTACGCCACGCGTCGGCCGCGCCGGCGCGCATCTTGTGCAGTCATCCCCGACCCGCTGCTTCCAATGTAGCCGGAGCAGCGGGTGATTGACCAGTCTCGCAAGGGGCCGCCTTTTCGAATTCTCGCGGCCGTCGCCTTGAGCGCAGCCGCTCAGTTTTTAGTTGCGCGCGTTGGGCTGAGAAGGGCGAACATTTTGAGACCTCTCCCGTCCCTTTCGCGCAACGCAAGGCAGAGTTACGCTCGTTTGAAGCTCGCCTAGGCAGACGCGGTCCCGCCTAGGCAGACGCGGTTGCCTCCCCGGCGGACGCGGTGAACGGTCTTCGAACTTTTAAGGGCACTTTTAACTGGCGGAACGCGACGAAATTTACGCCACGTGTCGGCCGCACCGCGACGCATCTTGTGCAGTCATCGCCGACTCGCTGCTTCCAATGCAGCCGGAGCAGCGGGCGATTGACCAGGCTCGCAAGGGGCCGCCTTTTGTAATCTTCGCGGCCGTTCCCGTGGGCGAATCCGCTCCATTTTTAGATCCGCGTGTGGGGCTGAGAAAGGCGAACATTTTGAGACCTTTCTCGTCCCTTTCGCGCAACGCGAGTGAGAGTTACGCTCGTTTGAAGCTCGCCTAGGCAGACGCGGTCCCGCCTAGGCAGACGCGGTAAATGGTCTTCGAATTTTTAAAGGCACTTTGAACTGGCGGAGCGCGACGAAATTTACGCCACGGTTCGGCCGCGCCGGCGCGCATCTTGTGCAGTTATCGCGGACTCGCTGCTTGCACTGTAGCCGGAGCAGCAGGTGATTGACCAGGCTCGCAAGGGGCCGCCTTTTCTAGTCTTCGCGGCGGTTCCCGTGGGCGCAGCCGCTCAATTTCTAGTTCCGCGCGTTGGGCTGAGAGAGGCGAACATTTTGAGACCTTTCCCGTCCCTTTCGCGCAACGCAAGTGAGAGTTACGCTCGTTTGAAGCTCGCCTAGGCAGACGCGGTCCCGCCTAGGCAGACGCGGTTGCCTCCCCGGCGGACGCGGTAAACGGTCTTCGAGTTTTTAAAGGCACTTTGAACTGGCGGAGCGCGACCAAATTTACGCCACGGTTCGGCCGCGCAGGCGCGCATCTTGTGCAGTTATCGCGGACTCGCTGCTTGCACTGTAGCCGGAGCAGCAGGTGATTGACCAGGCTCGCAAGGGGCCGCCTTTTCTAATCTTCGCGGCGGTTCCCGTGGGCGCAGCCGCTCAATTTTTAGTTCCGCGTGTGGGGCTGAGAAAGGCGAACATTTTGAGACCTTTCCCGTCCCTTTCGCGCAACGCAAGTGAGAGTTACGCTCGTTTGAAGCTCGCCTAGGCAGACGCGGTCCCGCCTAGGCAGACGCGGTAAATGGTCTTCGAATTTTTAAAGGCACTTTGAACTGGCGGAACGCGACGAAATTTACGCCACGGTTCGGCCGCGCAGGCGCGCATCTTGTGCAGTTATCGCGGACTCGCTGCTTGCACTGTAGCCGGAGCAGCAGGTGATTGACCAGGCTCGCAAGGGGCCGCCTTTTCTAATCTTCGCGGCCGTTCCCGTGGGCGAATCCGCTCCATTTTTAGATCCGCGTGTGGGGCCGAGAAAGGCGAACATTTTGAGACCTTTCCCGTCCCTTTCGCGCAACGCAAGTGAGAGTTACGCTCGTTTGAAGCTCGCCTAGGCAGACGCGGTCCCGCCTAGGCAGACGCGGTAAATGGTCTTCGAATTTTTAAAGGCACTTTGAACTGGCGGAGCGCGACGAAATTTACGCCACGGTTCGGCCGCGCCGGCGCGCATCTTGTGCAGTTATCGCGGACTCGCTGCTTGCACTGTAGCCGGAGCAGCACGTGATTGACCAGGCTCGCAAGGGGCCGCCTTTTCTAATCTTCGCGGCCGTTCCCGTGGGCGAATCCGCTCCATTTTTAGATCCGCGTGTGGGGCCGAGAAAGGCGAACATTTTGAGACCTTTCCCGTCCCTTTCGCGCAACGCAAGTGAGAGTTACGCTCGTTTGAAGCTCGCCTAGGCAGACGCGGTCCCGCCTAGGCAGACGCGGTAAATGGTCTTCGAATTTTTAAAGGCACTTTGAACTGGCGGAGCGCGACGAAATTTACGCCACGGTTCGGCCGCGCCGGCGCGCATCTTGTGCAGTTATCGCGGACTCGCTGCTTGCACTGTAGCCGGAGCAGCACGTGATTGACCAGGCTCGCAAGGGGCCGCCTTTTCTAATCTTCGCGGCCGTTCCCGTGGGCGAATCCGCTCCATTTTTAGATCCGCGTGTGGGGCCGAGAAAGGCGAACATTTTGAGACCTTTCCCGTCCCTTTCGCGCAACGCAAGTGAGAGTTACGCTCGTTTGAAGCTCGCCTAGGCAGACGCGGTCCCGCCTAGGCAGACGCGGTTGCCTCCCCGGCGGACGCGGTAAATGGTCTTCGAATTTTTAAAGGCACTTTGAACTGGCGGAGCGCGACGAAATTTACGCCACGGTTCGGCCGCGCCGGCGCGCATCTTGTGCAGTTATCGCGGACTCGCTGCTTGCACTGTAGCCGGAGCAGCAGGTGATTGACCAGGCTCGCAAGGGGCCGCCTTTTCTAATCTTCGCGGCCGTTCCCGTGGGCGAATCCGCTCCATTTTTAGATCCGCGTGTGGGGCTGAGAAAGGCGAACATTTTGAGGCCTTTCCCGTCCCTTTCGCGCAACGCAAGTGAGAGTTACGCTCGTTTGAAGCTCGCCTAGGCAGACGCGGTCCCGCCTAGGCAGACGCGGTTGCCTCCCCGGCGGACGCGGTAAATGGTCTTCGAGTTTTTAAAGGCACTTTGAACTGGCGGAGCGCGACCAAATTTACGCCACGGTTCGGCCGCGCCGGCGCGCATCTTGTGCTGTCATCGCGGACTCGCTGCTTGCACTGTAGCCGGAGCAGCGGGTGATTGACCAGGCTCGCAAGGGGCCGCCTTTTCTAATCTTCGCGGCCGCTGCCGTGGGCGAATCCGCTCCATTTTTAGTTCCGCGCGTTGGGCTGAGAAAGGCGAACATTTTGAGACCTTTCTCGTCCCTTTCGCGCAACGCAAGTGAGAGTTACGCTCGTTTGAAGCTCGCCTAGGCAGACGCGGTCCCGCCTAGGCAGACGCGGTTGCCTCCCCGGCGGACGCGGTAAACGGTCTTCGAATTTTTAAAGGCACTTTGAACTGGCGGAGCGCGACGAAATTTACGCCACGGTTCGGCCGCGCCGGCGCGCATCTTGTGCAGTCATCGCCGACTCGCTGCTTCCACTGCAGCCGGAGCAGCGGGCGATTGACCAGGCTCGCAAGGGGCCGCCTTTTCTAATCTTCGCGGCTGTTCCCGTGGGCGCAGCCGCTCAATTTTTAGTTCCGCGTGTTGGGCTGAGAGAGGCGAATATTTTGAGACCTTTCCCGTCCCTTTCGCGCAACGCAAGTGAGAGTTACGCTCGTTTGAAGCTCGCCTAGGCAGACGCGGTCCCGCCTAGGCAGACGCGGTTGCCTCCCCGGCGGACGCGGTAAACGGTCTTCGAGTTTTTAAAGGCACTTTGAACTGGCGGAGCGCGACCAAATTTACGCCACGGTTCGGCCGCGCCGGCGCGCATCTTGTGCAGTCATCGCCGACCCGCTGCTTGCACTGTAGCCGGAGCAGCGGGCGATTGAGCAGTCTCGCAAGGGGCCGCCTTTTCTAATCTTCGCGGCCGTTCCCGTGGGCGAATCCGCTCCATTTTTAGATCCGCGTGTGGGGCTGAGAAAGGCGAACATTTTGAGACCTTTCCCGTCCCTTTCGCCCAACGCAAGTGAGAGTTACGCTCGTTTGAAGCTCGCCTAGGCAGACGCGGTTGCCTCCCCGGCGGACGCGGTAAATGGTCTTCGAGTTTTTAAAGGCACTTTGAACTGGCGGAGCGCGACCAAATTTACGCCACGGTTCGGCCGCGCCGGCGCGCATCTTGTGCTGTCATCGCGGACTCGCTGCTTGCACTGTAGCCGGAGCAGCGGGCGATTGACCAGTATCGCAAGGGGCCGCCTTTTCTAATCTTCGCGGCCGTTCCCGTGGGCGAATCCGCTCCATTTTTAGATCCGCGTGTGGGGCTGAGAAAGGCGAACATTTTGAGGCCTTTCCCGTCCCTTTCGCGCAACGCAAGTGAGAGTTACGCTCGTTTGAAGCTCGCCTAGGCAGACGCGGTCCCGCCTAGGCAGACGCGGTTGCCTCCCCGGCGGACGCGGTAAATGGTCTTCGAATTTTTAAAGGCACTTTGAACTGGCGGAGCGCGACCAAATTTACGCCACGGTTCGGCCGCGCCGGCGCGCATCTTGTGCAGTTATCGCGGACTCGCTGCTTGCACTGTAGCCGGAGCAGCAGGTGATTGACCAGGCTCGCAAGGGGCCGCCTTTTCTAATCTTCGCGGCCGTTCCCGTGGGCGAATCCGCTCCATTTTTA
This sequence comes from Amblyomma mixtum, assembly GCF_055824585.1. Taxonomy (NCBI): domain Eukaryota; kingdom Metazoa; phylum Arthropoda; class Arachnida; order Ixodida; family Ixodidae; genus Amblyomma; species Amblyomma mixtum. The sequence continues at coordinate 597,601 of NW_028317718.1, read as the reverse complement.
GATCCGCGTGTGGGGCTGAGAAAGGCGAACATTTTGAGGCCTTTCCCGTCCCTTTCGCGCAACGCAAGTGAGAGTTACGCTCGTTTGAAGCTCGCCTAGGCAGACGCGGTCCCGCCTAGGCAGACGCGGTTGCCTCCCCGGCGGACGCGGTAAATGGTCTTCGAGTTTTTAAAGGCACTTTGAACTGGCGGAGCGCGACCAAATTTACGCCACGGTTCGGCCGCGCCGGCGCGCATCTTGTGCTGTCATCGCGGACTCGCTGCTTGCACTGTAGCCGGAGCAGCGGGTGATTGACCAGGCTCGCAAGGGGCCGCCTTTTCTAATCTTCGCGGCCGCTGCCGTGGGCGAATCCGCTCCATTTTTAGTTCCGCGCGTTGGGCTGAGAAAGGCGAACATTTTGAGACCTTTCTCGTCCCTTTCGCGCAACGCAAGTGAGAGTTACGCTCGTTTGAAGCTCGCCTAGGCAGACGCGGTCCCGCCTAGGCAGACGCGGTTGCCTCCCCGGCGGACGCGGTAAACGGTCTTCGAATTTTTAAAGGCACTTTGAACTGGCGGAGCGCGACGAAATTTACGCCACGGTTCGGCCGCGCCGGCGCGCATCTTGTGCAGTCATCGCCGACTCGCTGCTTCCACTGCAGCCGGAGCAGCGGGCGATTGACCAGGCTCGCAAGGGGCCGCCTTTTCTAATCTTCGCGGCTGTTCCCGTGGGCGCAGCCGCTCAATTTTTAGTTCCGCGTGTTGGGCTGAGAGAGGCGAATATTTTGAGACCTTTCCCGTCCCTTTCGCGCAACGCAAGTGAGAGTTACGCTCGTTTGAAGCTCGCCTAGGCAGACGCGGTCCCGCCTAGGCAGACGCGGTTGCCTCCCCGGCGGACGCGGTAAACGGTCTTCGAGTTTTTAAAGGCACTTTGAACTGGCGGAGCGCGACCAAATTTACGCCACGGTTCGGCCGCGCCGGCGCGCATCTTGTGCAGTCATCGCCGACCCGCTGCTTGCACTGTAGCCGGAGCAGCGGGCGATTGAGCAGTCTCGCAAGGGGCCGCCTTTTCTAATCTTCGCGGCCGTTCCCGTGGGCGAATCCGCTCCATTTTTAGATCCGCGTGTGGGGCTGAGAAAGGCGAACATTTTGAGACCTTTCCCGTCCCTTTCGCCCAACGCAAGTGAGAGTTACGCTCGTTTGAAGCTCGCCTAGGCAGACGCGGTTGCCTCCCCGGCGGACGCGGTAAATGGTCTTCGAGTTTTTAAAGGCACTTTGAACTGGCGGAGCGCGACCAAATTTACGCCACGGTTCGGCCGCGCCGGCGCGCATCTTGTGCTGTCATCGCGGACTCGCTGCTTGCACTGTAGCCGGAGCAGCGGGCGATTGACCAGTATCGCAAGGGGCCGCCTTTTCTAATCTTCGCGGCCGTTCCCGTGGGCGAATCCGCTCCATTTTTAGTTCCGCGCGTTGGGCTGAGAAAGGCGAACATTTTGAGACCTTTCCCGTCCGTTTCGCGCAACGCAAGTGAGAGTTACGCTCGTTTGAAGCTCGCCTAGGCAGACGCGGTCCCGCCTAGGCAGACGCGGTTGCCTCCCCGGCGGACGCGGTAAACGGTCTTCGAATTTTTAAAGGCACTTTGAACTGGCGGAGCGCGACGAAATTTACGCCACGGTTCGGCCGCGCCGGCGCGCATCTTGTGCAGTCATCGCCGACCCGCTGCTTGCACTGTAGCCGGAGCAGCGGGCGATTGAGCAGTCTCGCAAGGGGCCGCCTTTTCTAATCTTCGCGGCCGTTCCCGTGGGCGAATCCGCTCCATTTTTAGATCCGCGTGTGGGGCTGAGAAAGGCGAACATTTTGAGACCTTTCCCGTCCCTTTCGCCCAACGCAAGTGAGAGTTACGCTCGTTTGAAGCTCGCCTAGGCAGACGCGGTCCCGCCTAGGCAGACGCGGTTGCCTCCCCGGCGGACGCGGTAAACGGTCTTCGAATTTTTAAAGGCACTTTGAACTGGCGGAGCGCGACGAAATTTACGCCACGGTTCGGCCGCGCCGGCGCGCATCTTGTGCAGTCATCGCCGACCCGCTGCGTCCACTGCAGCCGGAGCAGCGGGCGATTGACCAGTATCGCAAGGGGCCGCCTTTTCGAATTCTCGCGGCCGTTGCCTTGAGCGCAGCCGCTCAATTTCTAGTTGCGCGCGTTGGGCTGAGAAAGGCGAACATTTTGAGACCTTTCCCGTCCGTTTCGCGCAACGCAAGTGAGAGTTGCGCTCGTTTGAAGCTCGCCTAGGCAGACGCGGTCCCGCCTAGGCAGACGCGGTAAATTGTCTTCGAATTTTTAAAGGCACTTTGAACTGGCGGAGCGCGACGAAATTTACGCCACGGTTCGGCCGCGCCGGCGCGCATCTTGTGCAGTTATCGCGGACTCGCTGCTTGCACTGTAGCCGGAGCAGCAGGTGATTGACCAGGCTCGCAAGGGGCCGCCTTTTCTAATCTTCGCGGCCGTTCCCGTGGACGAATCCGCTCCATTTTTAGATCCGCGTGTGGGGCTGAGAAAGGCGAGCATTTTGAGACCTTTCTCGTCCCTTTCGCGCAACGCAAGTGAGAGTTACGCTCGTTTGAAGCTCGCCTAGGCAGACGCGGTCCCGCCTAGGCAGACGCGGTTGCCTCCCCGGCGGACGCGGTAAACGGTTTTCGAATATTTAAAGGCACTTTCACCTGGCGGAACGAGACGAAATTTACGCCACGTGTCGGCCGCGCTGCCGCCCATCTTGTGCAGTCCTCCTCGACCCGCTGCTTCCACTGTAGCCGGAGCAGCGGGTGATTGACCAGGTTCGCAAGGGGCCGCCTTTTCGAATGTTCACGGCCGTTCCCGTGGGCGCAGCCGCTCAATTTTTAGTTCCGCGTGTGGGGCTGAGAAAGGCGAATATTTTGAGACCTTTCCCGTCCCTTTCGCGCAACGGAAGGCAGAGTTACGTTCGTTTGAAGCCCGCTCCGGTAGACGCGCTTATGACCCGCGGGGGTCTGGGTACTTATCGCTGCATATATAAGGGGGCATACCGCCTAGGCAGACGCGAAACAGTAAAGCGTCCGCTTTGTCAGCAAAGTCCGAAACGGACCTCTCGACGCCCGGGAGGTGAATTCGGGCTTTAGGCGGCCTCGGCAGATGTGATTTTCATGAGTTTGTGCATTATTTATGCGAGTTTTGCGGCGAACGCGCCTCGAGTACGGCGGCTCGCCCGACGGCTATGTCCACGAGTACGGCTCGTGCGGGGCGCCGCGGAAGCGCGGTTGTGCGATGCCGCAGCAAAGCGCGCACGATTTGAGTGGCTTTTGCGGCGAACGCTCCTCGAGTACGGCGGTTCGCCCGATGACAATGTCCACGAGTACGGCTCGTGCGGGGCGCCGCGGAAGTGCTTTTTTGCGATGCCGCAGCAAAGCGCGCTCGATTTGAGGGGCTCTTGCCGCCAACGCGCCTCGAGTACGGCGGTTGGCCCGATGACAATGTCCACGAGTACGGCTCGTGCGGGGCGCCGGGGAAGCGCTTTTGTGCGATGCCGCAGGAAAGCGCGCACGTTTTGAGCGGCTCTTGCGGCGAACGCGCCTCGAGTACGGCGGTTCGCCCGACGGCTATGTCCACGAGTACGGCTCGTGCGGGGCGCCGGGGCAGCGCTTTCGTGCGATGCCGCAGGAAAGCGTGCACGATTTGAGCGGCTCTTGCGGCGAACGCGCCTCGAGTACGGCGGTTCGCCCGATGACCATGTCCACGAGTACGGCTCGTGCGGGGCGCCGGGGCAGCGCTTTCGTGCGATGCCGCAGGAAAGCGCGCACGATTTGAGCGGCTCTTGCGGCGAACGCGCCTCGAGTACGGCGGTTCGCCCGATGACCATGTCCACGAGTACGGCTCGTGCGGGGCGCCGGGGCAGCGCTTTCGTGCGATGCCGCAGGAAAGCGCGCACGATTTGAGCGGCTCTTGCGGCGAACGCGCCTCGAGTACGGCGCTTCGCCCGACGGCTATGTCCACGAGTACGGCTCGTGCGGGGCGCCGGGGATGCGCTTTTGTGCGATGCCGCAGCAAAGCGCGCACGATTTGTGGGGGTCTTGCCGCCAACGCGCCTCGAGTACGGCGGTTCGCCCGATGACAATGTCCACGAGTACGGCTCGTGCGGGGCGCCGGGGCAGCGCTTTCGTGCGATGCCGCAGGAAAGCGCGCACGATTTGAGCGGCTCTTGCGGCGAACGCGCCTCGAGTACGGCGGTTCGCCCGACGGCTATGTCCACGAGTACGGCTCGTGCGGGGCGCCGCGGAAGCGCGGCGTTGTGATGCCGCGGCAAAGCGCGCACGATTTGTGCGGCCCTTGCGGCGAAAGTGGCACGAGTACGGCGATTTACTCACCCACGGAGGTCTGGGTACTTATCGCTGCTATTATATGGGGGTCCCAGTGGAGCAGTCGGCGGCGCGCGCCCGCGTGTGCGCGCCGTGACCGGGTCTGATATGCGGCCTCGTGCCCAGCGTGTCCCCGTCCCTCGGACCCCACGGCATTCGTCTGCAGCCTCATCCGCGTCTGCGATAGGGGCTGGTTGTCGGACGACGCTGTTTCCACGTTTTACGAGGTGTGTTCCGTGCTACCCGGACTCGATTCCGTGCGAGCGCGCCGAAGACGCGGGCGTGTCCCGTCGTCTGGCGGCTTGGCCGTCTCGGCTACGCAGCAAGCGCCGTCCAGTTGCCTAATGCTGCGGCCCTAGAGGCCGATGTGCGCACTGGTGGGCGCGTTACAAATGCTTTGCCTAAAGGCACACGTGCTCTCTTGCCGCGTGGCGATTGCCGTACCTACGGGTCGGATGCCGCAGCGAGCTCGAACGATGCACGGGCAGCGCAAGCTGCCGCGAAAAAGATGCGTCGCGCGCTGGGGGTTTATGGCGGCCCTATCGGCGGCGACGAGGCACCCTTCTGGGGCGAAAAGGGAATGCCTATGCATCATACCTGGTTGATCCTGCCAGTAATCATATGCTTGTCTCAAAGATTAAGCCATGCATGTCTAAGTACATGCCGAAATAAGGCGAAACCGCGAATGGCTCATTAAATCAGTTATGGTTCCTTAGATCGTTTCTTTCTACTTGGACAACTGTGGCAATTCTAGAGCTAATACATGCATTGAGCCTGAAGGCCTTTGGCTGACGGGCGCTTTTATTAGACCAAGACCCATCGGGCTCTGCCCGTACTCTGTGGTGACTCTGGATAACTTTGTGCTGATCGCATGGCCATGAGCCGGCGACGTTTCTTTCAAGTGTCTGCCTTATCAACTTTCGATGGTAGGTTACTTGCCTACCATGGTTGTTACGGGTAACGGAGAATCAGGGTTCGATTCCGGAGAGGGAGCCTGAGAAACGGCTACCACATCCAAGGAAGGCAGCAGGCGCGCAAATTACCCACTCCCGGCACGGGGAGGTAGTGACGAAAAATAACAATACGGGACTCTTTTGAGGCCCCGTAATTGAAATGAGTACACTCTAAATCCTTTAACGAGGATCAATTGGAGGGCAAGTCTGGTGCCAGCAGCCGCGGTAATTCCAGCTCCAATAGCGTATACTAAAGCTGCTGCGGTTAAAAAGCTCGTAGTTGGATCTCAGTTCCAGACGAGTAGTGCATCTACCCGATGCGACGGCTCGGACTGAACATCATGCCGGTCCTCTCTTGGTGCCCTTCATTGGTGCGTCTCGAGGTGGCCTGCGCTTTTACTTTGAAAAAATTAGAGTGCTCAACGCAGGCGAGTCGCCTGAATAAACTTGCATGGAATAATAGAACAAGACCCCGTTTCTGTTCTGTTGGTTTTTGGAATACGGGGTAATGATTAAGAGGGACAGACGGGGGCATTCGTATTGCGGCGCTAGAGGTGAAATTCTTGGACCGTCGCAAGACGAACTACTGCGAAAGCATTTGCCAAGAATGTTTTCTTTGATCAAGAACGAAAGTCAGAGGTTCGAAGGCGATCAGATACCGCCCTAGTTCTGACCATAAACGATGCCAACCAGCGATCCGCCTGAGTTACTCAAATGACTCGGCGGGCAGCTTCCGGGAAACCAAAGTATTTGGGTTCCGGGGGAAGTATGGTTGCAAAGCTGAAACTTAAAGGAATTGACGGAAGGGCACCACCAGGAGTGGAGCCTGCGGCTTAATTTGACTCAACACGGGAAAACTTACCCGGCCCGGACACTGGGAGGATTGACAGATTGAGAGCTCTTTCTTGATTCGGTGGATGGTGGTGCATGGCCGTTCTTAGTTGGTGGAGCGATTTGTCTGGTTAATTCCGATAACGAACGAGACTCTAGCCTATTAAATAGGTGCGGGGTTCCCAGCACCTTACAACCTTCTTAGAGGGACAAGCGGCTCCTAGCCGCACGAAACAGAGCAATAACAGGTCTGTGATGCCCTTAGATGTCCGGGGCCGCACGCGCGCTACACTGAAGGAAGCAGCGTGTCTTTATCCCTGTCTGAAAAGACTGGGTAACCCGTGGAACTTCTTTCGTGATTGGGATAGGGGCTTGCAATTGTTCCCCTTGAACGAGGAATTCCCAGTAAGCGCGAGTCATAAGCTCGCGTTGATTACGTCCCTGCCCTTTGTACACACCGCCCGTCGCTACTACCGATTGAATGATTTAGTGAGGTCTTCGGACCGATGTCCGGCGCGGCCTTTCGGTTGCGCCGGTCTGTTGGAAAGATGACCAAACTTGATCATTTAGAGGAAGTAAAAGTCGTAACAAGGTTTCCGTAGGTGAACCTGCGGAAGGATCATTACCGGATTGTGCTTGTCACACCCGGCGCCGCCCCCACTTATAAGCGGGGGAAGGCCTCAACCGCGGAGTTGCGAGATTCTGAAGCCGCTTCTCTGCACAAACTGTTGCGCCCAGCGGAGCTCCGTCACCAAGGGAAAGTCGGACGGGCTGTATCCGCAGGTTTGAACGGCGTAACGCACCACTCATGGTGGGCTTTCGGTTGTCGACAACCGTCGAAGAGGCGCAAACAGAGCCGGTAGGCAGGCCGAGGGAAAGGCCTGCCCGCTGCCAAGGGAACGGCGGCGGCTGCTGCGAAGTACGAAAGGAAACGCTGCTCGCTGGCTTTGTCGTGTTGCGACCACGAGTCGGTAGGCGGGCCGAGGGAAAGGCCTGCCCGCTGCCAAGGGAACGGCGGCGGCTGCTGCGAAGTACGAAAGGAAACGCTGCTCGCTGGCTTTGTCGTGTTGCGACCACGAGTCGGTAGGCGGGCCGAGGGAAAGGCCTGCCCGCTGCCAAGGGAACGGCGGCGGCTGCTGCGAAGTACGAAAGGAAACGCTGCTCGCTGGCTTTGTCGTGTTGCGACCACGAGTCGGTAGGCGGGCCGAGGGAAAGGCCTGCCCGCTGCCAAGGGAACGGCGGCGGCTGCTGCGAAGTACGAGAGGAACCGCGGCTCGCTGGCTTTGTCGTGTTGCGACCACCAGTCGGTAGGCGGGCCGAGGGAAAGGCCTGCCCGCTGCCAAGGGAACGGCGGCGGCTGCTGCGAAGTACGAGAGGAACCGCGGCTCGCTGGCTGGGAAACTGCGCTTCTGCGCGACGCGCACGCGGCGGGACGCGCGCGGCCCAGGGAACGGCCGCGCGCGAAAGGTCTCGCACTGCGGGCGCGGAGTCTGACGCCGCGCCGACGGCGCGAAAGGAGGCACCGGGACCGAAAAGGACGAGGGATTATAATCCCGCACTTTGAACGCATTCGCGGCAGCCGGGTTCTCTTGCTGCTTCGTCCTTCCCAGCCTTCGAGTAGTCTGTCGGTGCGCTACCGAAACGCCGTCCATGGCACTGTGGCCGGTGGGCTCCTATTGCGGGAGTAGACTGATGAACGTCCGCTTTGCGGCTTGTTCCAAGTACGCGCTGCGTAGCCACGGCTAGGCGGTGCCTGTCTCCTTGCGAAGCAATGATGTGGCGAAATGGTCGAGTAGGGAGCAGCACGATGGCGCACCCGGGGGCGACCGGACCGGGGGGCGTTGGGAAAACCCCCTCCCCTACAAAAGGGTGCAGCAGCGGTAGGCGGTGATGACTCGCCTTGAAAGATGTGAACAGCAGTTGAGTGTGAACAGCAACAAAAAAAACCGCTGCTGGAGTCCGGGGGTAGCGTCGCTGCAGATCGCAGAAAGGTGCGTGAGGACGGTGGCACAGAGCTCCAAGAATGTATATTTCTAGCAAACGCCGGTGCTTCGAGGTGTTCTGCGGTCAGGCCCGTGCGGGCGGAGCGGGCGTGCCCAAGAAGGCACAAGAAGACCCACCTCTGATGAAGACCGGAATTGGAGCGTCACGCGTCGGCTCAGCACTTCTGCCTTAGTGGTTGCCAAATGCCTCGTCATCCTATTAGTGACGCGCAAGCCATTATCGCACAAAAGCTTCGAGAGACTTTGCTCGCTTTGGCTTTGAGGCACGCGCAGCATGCCGAACGGACGGCTGCGAGGCGCGAAAGACGTCGGTCGAAACTGCGACTGGAGACCAGGGGAAAAGCCCGGTGCCTAAAACCCTGGTTGTACTGTACGGATTTGAACAAACCAAACGCACGACTCTAAGCGGTGGATCACTCGGTTCTCGGGTCGATGAAGAACGCAGCCAGCTGCGAGACTTGGTGTGAATTGCAGGACACACTGAGCACTGATTCTTCGAACGCACATTGCGCCCTTGGGTCTTCCCTTGGGTTCGTCTGTCTGAGGGTCGGATCATATATCAAGAGAGGCGCCGGCGCCCGGGGATGGCGCGGCCGGCGACTCGTTTTGACCGTGTCGGCAAAGAGGACGGCTCTGTACGGAACGCCGAAGATCCCTCGAAAGACTTTGCGAATGAGGAGGAGAGCGGGTCGAACCCTTCAGCCGCGCGCAAAGCGGCAGAGTCGGGTCGCCCTGCGCTGACGTAACGCGGGCCGGCGGCTGCTAGCCGTAGAGCGTCACGCCTCAGAAAGCGACCGCCGCAGGAAGGGATTACCTGCAGGGAAAGAGCGGTCCGACGGGAGACGAGGCTGTTTGGACGGGCGGCGAAGCGCTGCCTGCTGGCCCGCGGAGAAGTAGCCGAACTGCTGCGAGAAGCGCAGAGACGGGAACGCCCTGTTCCGGGCACGCCCGCGCGAGAAAAAGGGATACCTCGCGCGGGGTGCAGGGAGGTGACGGGCGCGAGCGCGGTGTGCGCAGCACAGTTCGGCAAAGCGCAGAGGCGCGCCGTGTGCGCGGCAACGAAGGGGTCCCCCGGACCCTGTGCGGAAAGGGACCGCCTCCTCGAGTGGGCGCGAAGTCGAGTACGGGTCGAACGGACGCGATCTCGTTGCGAGCGCAGTCCGCCGTCGGTCTAAGTGCTTCGCAGTCTCTGCCCCGAGAAAAACTGGGCCACTCCAGTTGGGGCGGGGGCGACGCAAAACTCTGACGATGCCCCTACGCCAGGCCGAG
>NW_028317718.1:560686-583186 GCF_055824585.1 Amblyomma mixtum | reverse complement strand
GGCAGCCGCGCCCCGGAAACTTTTTTTCTTTTAGCATCCAGGTCGAACAGGAGTGAGCGGAGAGCGCGGCGTTCCTTGGCGCCGCGCTGCCGGAGCTTAAGCGCCGCGAATTTTTCGCGCGCGCCGGGAGCCCGCTGCGCGGGCGCTTAAGCGCCGCGAAATTGCCCCTTTTCTCCCTGCCGGTTTGGCGGTCTTTGGCGCGGCCCTGCCGCCCCGGTAGACGGGGTTGTCTCTCTTTCGGACTTTGCCGATCGGGCGCGTCTGCCCCGGTAGACGGGGTCGCTTTATTCGGACTTTGCCGTTCGGGCGCGTCTGGCCCGGTAGACGGGGTCGCTTTATTCGGACTTTGCCGTTCGGGCGCGTCTGCCCCGGTAGACGGGGTTGCCTCTTTCGGACTTTGCCGTTCCGGCGCGTCTGCCCCGGTAGACGGGGTCGCTTTATTCGGACTTTGCCGTTCGGGCGCGTCTGCCCCGGTAGACGGGGTCGCTTTATTCGGACTTTGCCGTTCGGGCGCGTCTGCCCCGGTAGACGGGGTCGCCTCTTTCGGACTTTGCCGTTCGGGCGCGTCTGCCCCGGTAGACGGGGTCGCCTCTTTCGGACTTTGCCGTTCGGGCGCGTCTGGCCCGGTAGACGGGGTCGCTTTATTCGGACTTTGCCGTTCGGGCGCGTCTGCCCCGGTAGACGGGGTTGCCTCTTTCGGACTTTGCCGTTCCGGCGCGTCTGCCCCGGTAGACGGGGTCGCTTTATTCGGACTTTGCCGTTCGGGCGCGTCTGCCCCGGTAGACGGGGTCGCTTTATTCGGACTTTGCCGTTCGGGCGCGTCTGCCCCGGTAGACGGGGTCGCCTCTTTCGGACTTTGCCGTTCGGGCGCGTCTGCCCCGGTAGACGGGGTCGCCTCTTTCGGACTTTGCCGTTCGGGCGCGTCTGGCCCGGTAGACGGGGTCGCTTTATTCGGACTTTGCCGTTCGGGCGCGTCTGGCCCGGTAGACGGGGTCGCTTTATTCGGACTTTGCCGTTCCGGCGCGTCTGCCCCGGTAGACGGGGTCGCTTTATTCGGACTTTGCCGTTCGGGCGCGTCTGCCCCGGTAGACGGGGTCGCTTTATTCGGACTTTGCCGTTCGGGCGCGTCTGGCCCGGTAGACGGGGTCGCTTTATTCGGACTTTGCCGTTCGGGCGCGTCTGCCCCGGTAGACGGGGTTGCCTCTTTCGGACTTTGCCGTTCCGGCGCGTCTGCCCCGGTAGACGGGGTCGCCTCTTTCGGACTTTGCCGTTCGGGCGCGTCTGCCCCGGTAGACGGGGTCGCCTCTTTCGGACTTTGCCGTTCGGGCGCGTCTGGCCCGGTAGACGGGGTCGCTTTATTCGGACTTTGCCGTTCGGGCGCGTCTGCCCCGGTAGACGGGGTTGCCTCTTTCGGACTTTGCCGTTCCGGCGCGTCTGCCCCGGTAGACGGGGTCGCTTTATTCGGACTTTGCCGTTCGGGCGCGTCTGCCCCGGTAGACGGGGTCGCTTTATTCGGACTTTGCCGTTCGGGCGCGTCTGCCCCGGTAGACGGGGTCGCCTCTTTCGGACTTTGCCGTTCGGGCGCGTCTGCCCCGGTAGACGGGGTCGCCTCTTTCGGACTTTGCCGTTCGGGCGCGTCTGGCCCGGTAGACGGGGTCGCTTTATTCGGACTTTGCCGTTCGGGCGCGTCTGCCCCGGTAGACGGGGTTGCCTCTTTCGGACTTTGCCGTTCCGGCGCGTCTGCCCCGGTAGACGGGGTCGCTTTATTCGGACTTTGCCGTTCGGGCGCGTCTGCCCCGGTAGACGGGGTCGCTTTATTCGGACTTTGCCGTTCGGGCGCGTCTGCCCCGGTAGACGGGGTCGCCTCTTTCGGACTTTGCCGTTCGGGCGCGTCTGCCCCGGTAGACGGGGTCGCCTCTTTCGGACTTTGCCGTTCGGGCGCGTCTGGCCCGGTAGACGGGGTCGCTTTATTCGGACTTTGCCGTTCGGGCGCGTCTGCCCCGGTAGACGGGGTTGCCTCTTTCGGACTTTGCCGTTCCGGCGCGTCTGCCCCGGTAGACGGGGTCGCTTTATTCGGACTTTGCCGTTCGGGCGCGTCTGCCCCGGTAGACGGGGTCGCTTTATTCGGACTTTGCCGTTCGGGCGCGTCTGGCCCGGTAGACGGGGTCGCTTTATTCGGACTTTGCCGTTCGGGCGCGTCTGCCCCGGTAGACGGGGTTGCCTCTTTCGGACTTTGCCGTTCCGGCGCGTCTGCCCCGGTAGACGGGGTCGCCTCTTTCGGACTTTGCCGTTCGGGCGCGTCTGCCCCGGTAGACGGGGTCGCCTCTTTCGGACTTTGCCGTTCGGGCGCGTCTGGCCCGGTAGACGGGGTCGCTTTATTCGGACTTTGCCGTTCGGGCGCGTCTGCCCCGGTAGACGGGGTCGCTTTATTCGGACTTTGCCGTTCGGGCGCGTCTGCCCCGGTAGACGGGGTTGCCTCTTTCGGACTTTGCCGTTCCGGCGCGTCTGCCCCGGTAGACGGGGTCGCTTTATTCGGACTTTGCCGTTCGGGCGCGTCTGCCCCGGTAGACGGGGTCGCTTTATTCGGACTTTGCCGTTCGGGCGCGTCTGCCCCGGTAGACGGGGTCGCCTCTTTCGGACTTTGCCGTTCGGGCGCGTCTGCCCCGGTAGACGGGGTCGCCTCTTTCGGACTTTGCCGTTCGGGCGCGTCTGGCCCGGTAGACGGGGTCGCTTTATTCGGACTTTGCCGTTCGGGCGCGTCTGCCCCGGTAGACGGGGTTGCCTCTTTCGGACTTTGCCGTTCCGGCGCGTCTGCCCCGGTAGACGGGGTTGCCTCTTTCGGACTTTGCCGTTCCGGCGCGTCTGCCCCGGTAGACGGGGTCGCTTTATTCGGACTTTGCCGTTCGGGCGCGTCTGCCCCGGTAGACGGGGTCGCTTTATTCGGACTTTGCCGTTCGGGCGCGTCTGCCCCGGTAGACGGGGTCGCCTCTTTCGGACTTTGCCGTTCGGGCGCGTCTGCCCCGGTAGACGGGGTCGCCTCTTTCGGACTTTGCCGTTCGGGCGCGTCTGGCCCGGTAGACGGGGTCGCTTTATTCGGACTTTGCCGTTCGGGCGCGTCTGCCCCGGTAGACGGGGTTGCCTCTTTCGGACTTTGCCGTTCCGGCGCGTCTGCCCCGGTAGACGGGGTCGCTTTATTCGGACTTTGCCGTTCGGGCGCGTCTGCCCCGGTAGACGGGGTCGCTTTATTCGGACTTTGCCGTTCGGGCGCGTCTGGCCCGGTAGACGGGGTCGCTTTATTCGGACTTTGCCGTTCGGGCGCGTCTGCCCCGGTAGACGGGGTTGCCTCTTTCGGACTTTGCCGTTCCGGCGCGTCTGCCCAACACCCTCTAGACTAGGAAAGGCCTCTCTGCTCCTCCGTGACGTCATCACACTACGACGGCCGCCGGAGTTCGTGTTCATGAAGGGACGCTGCGGCGCGCTCGTTCGTTCTTGTGTAACTGCAGCGCTACGTGAAATCTTCCTATGAAGATTTTGGTCCCATGATTTAATGCTGGCGTATATGTATGATGTCATTTCCGGTTCACAGTCCGCGGTGAATAGGTTTAAAAATTGAAAGTTAGCGGTTTCCGGATTATGAATTGGCTATTCATTATCGTTTACTAACGCCTAATATTGCCTGAAAGTCTGCACACTTTTTTTTCTGCGGGGCATTGATATTCCGCTGAGCGTTCACATATATCTTTATTTTTGTTAATAGCTCGTTGCATGACGCGGACTTAGAAATTATTTTCGGGCAAAAATTGAACCGTGTGGTATATCACCTAGAGCCGACTGTTTGCCAGGAATCTGACTCCTGTTTGTAACCTTTTCTTTCAAACCAACACTCACCCTCCCTCCACAAACACGCACAAAAAAACTTTGCCATAAGTTATGGCTCTCAGAACAGCTTACAGCTCCATGCATGGCATCTGAACTGATCGACTGAGCAGATGCCTTTCTATTTAATAATATTGAAGCAAGCTGTGTTACATACGAAGGATATATTTATTAAGAATTACTTGCAGCTGGGCTTGTTGGTGCGTATTAGTGAAAGAAAGAGATGAGAGCGCCAAATGGCAGCACGGACGAGTAACAGAACAGGACGAGGGCTGCACTTTCAACTGTATTTATGCAAGGAAGAGCGTTTATATATAGCCTCTTCCCTTATCCATGCTCTTAATCGCAGTTGGATGCGTTTCCCAGATATCTTTATTACAGAGTACAAGTATTCAAAAAGTTTTCAGAGGTGTGTAACACAAGAAGTTAGAACAGTCAAGATTTCAAAGTGTTAAGCTTCCGTTTTTGAGCAACTTTTGCTTGCACAAGACTGTCGTTCCTATTTTTACAATAGTTTTTCAGCAGAATGTTTGTTGCAGCGGTGAGAATGTGATGCATGACCAACTGAGGACTATGACCTTTTTCACATTCGTCGAAACTGTCACAGTCTTTTATCAGGTTGGTAGCCAGTGTGAAAAGGACTTGCCTTTGGTTCGCTAGAGAATGGAAGTGCACAGCATACTTTTCACTTCGCAGCTTGTCCAGGACAATTTCAGCAGTCATTACGGCATTCACAACTCCAGGTTGGGGGAACTTGAGCCCCCCGCGATTCATGTTCGCTATAATTTCTGCATTTTCAATTATAATGTCCTCATCTTCGACCAAATTTGCTCGGCAAGCAGTGCATGCAAGTTTTTTGAGTGCTGCATGGGCGCAGTATCCGGCCACGTATGTTATGGCTGGAAGATTTTCTGCCTTCATTTCGAAGTCCTTGTCATTTACTTCAATGCTGAACCTCTGTAGAATCGCCTCATCAAAGCTGACAGCAGGTGCCCCTGAATCCATGTCTGGAAGCGCCAGGGCTCCTTGTAGGCGGAGCTTGCGTTCGGATTCGAACACTTGTCTGATGGACACGTGGTATTGCGACCCGGAAAGCTGCCTATACTTGCCAAATCTTTCCTCCAAGCAATCTGTCTGGAACTTCCCCAGAAGCACGTAGTCAAATCCCAGGTCTTCAAGGCAATAGTTTATTAACTTGACCAGGGCTTCCGTAGTGAGACGCAAGGCACTGTGGGTCTCCCGAGTGAGAATTCCATTGTCAAACTTCAAACTCTCCCAGAGGTCAAGCCATTGCATGATGGTTTGAAGGAATTCAACTTGTGGACACAGCTTTTCTGCAATAGGAGTCTGCAGGTCATCACGAAGCCGGCGTCCTTTGCTGGGCGACTTCACATTAACAATCCGCCACCAGGTTTCGACAACCTTCAAATATTCCGCTGTTCCAGCTGCATGCTGCAGTGCATAGCGTTGACCGCATGTTTCTAGAGCAGCTATGGTTGATACGTTGAACACTTTCAGTGCAAGCTTCACATTTTGCCTTTCCATATTAGATGGATTGAGGGCCTTTACCGACAGTGTTGGAGCAGCCTTGATAAGGTGGTCTCGTTCTTTTAGGTGGAGATCACGGAGGGTCTTGAACGAAGCAGTGATAATTTTTGGGTTGGAGTTCAAATTCATAAGTGAAGGAAAAAACATGCAGGTTCCATGGTTCTTTTGGTTGATCCAGTTGTTCCGAATACATTTCAACAAGTGAACAGGGTCAATAACAAAAAAAAGAGGACGAGTGGGATCTGATGGGTGAGGATAGGAGCTGCTGACTTTTGATGACAATCCAAAGAGAGACATTGTTTTGCGATTGATAGAGTTGTTATCTGTGATGACTGCAATGATGCGAAGCCCAACCTTTTCAAGCTCATTTATGATTCTGCGAAGAACAGTGTTCAGCTGTTGAGCATTGATTTGTTCAACTGGCAAAATGTGAACAACACTTTTTTGCGATGACAGGAGGCTTTGAATCATAAAGACATGAGCTGTCTTTGCTGCATTTGTAGTGTTGCTGGCAGTGCCGACAATCGTGCCACCCTTATAATCAAAATATGCCTGTAGATGGATCTCATCCATCATGAGAACCACTGACTTCTCATGATCCTTCATTGCACTCGCGAGCTTTCTTGCATAAAGCAGGAAAGAAACATCCTGCTGCTCAGCTGCTGGATTTATAACATATGCATTGCATACACGCCTAATCGTGGACTCATGCGGCAATGTGAGACCTCCGTAGTTACGCAAGTACCTATAAGCATGAGGAGAGATAGTAAATAGAAGGCTGGAAAATACCAACAGCTCTGAAGAGTAGCGGGGTGACTTGCTTAAAAGGAGAAAGACTTGTTCCTTTAAAAATGACAAAGCATCTTGCCGATCTTCGTCTTGCATTTCTTGATTTGTTGCGTCTTCAAGAAGAGATAGCACGAGCTTCAATATGCAACCAGTCCTGTCTTCAGGTTTGCGGAAGGCAGGATTCTTATCAGAGCTCTCAACAGCATCCAGCAGACCTGTTAAGCACCGAATATCATTCACAGTTTTTGGAATTATCTCCACGCCATCAAGTTTGGTGACCTCGACATCATGAAAATACAGCTTTAGAGAGAGGTCCTCGGTGACTTTAACTGACTTTTTGATTGCTGGGGCACCATCGACAGTCAGATTGAGGAAGAGTATAAAGTCATGCTGGTAAACAACCGTCCAGAATTTAGAGACCTTGATACACGGTATGCATTTCAACAGCGCCTGAAAGTTGTCAATTTTGTTTCTGTCCTCTTCCGCCTGGTGTGCTTCAATAGACAAGTTGATGGCATCTTGTAACGCAGTTGCCTCTCGGCGCGTCCTCTTTTCATCTGGGGCCTCTCGAGACGTGCTTGCATTTGGGGCAGAAAGATATGCCGGGCAGTCGGGAAGTATGCTTGGAACAGCATCAGGTCGTAACCGTACGAGCTTCAGCGCCACTTCAATTACTTTTCCGGTCTTTGCATCCGTGTAGCTTGTTCTATTTACTATGTCGGACGGTTTAAAGTGGCGCTCGCAGACCTGGGATAAGAAAAAAGCAAAGACAGTAAAAGCTCTACAACCTGAAGTTGAAGACAGGTGCATGACAGTGCGAGAGAAATTTCTATAAATGTGTGAACTGAATGTCAGCAATACTATTTCGCTATGACTTTACAGATTTACCGGGTCCAAAAGAGGCAGCACTAAGGAATTATCTCGCAACACGCTGCCCGCAGCGCTTTCAATGCAACGGAGGGAGACGTAACCACGACAGTCAAAGGAATGTTTCCTTACCACCGACCGCTTTCCTGGAGTGAAGTCCACACGGTGGATAGCTTTAATCCATTGAGCTCTTCTTGCTTGGTCCGAAGGGAAGGTGAAAACTCGCACACGCTCACCACCATCATAGTTCCCGCGGCACCGCGGTACGCAACAATGCCCAGGCATTATCACAGCCTGCACACTAGACACACACCTCCTGGCCCCGATGTACTTCCTCGTCGTTACCGTACATGTGGTAACTCTGAAACAGCGTTGAGTTTCGTGACACAAGCTGCACGGAAAAAAAAAAGAAACGCAGAAACTCGAACACGTGCAACAACGTTCACGAAATGAAGGAACCACTGATGTTTACCGCAGTGTGAACGCATTTTCCAGTCGAGCACTCCGCACGAATACGAAAAAGTATAACAAAACCACGTAAAAAAAAGCAATATTACCTTCCAAAATAAGCGGTTCACCAAAAAGTATAAATTTTTTACAAAATAATATTTTTATTTTTGGAGCACAGCAGTAATAAAAGCATCAAAATGTTTTCTTAAATTCGATACTTCGGCTGGTACTGCTCAGCGCACGTGTTGTTGCACCAAGATCACCGAGACCGGTTGGAGAAAGTGGGGGCACGACGGCCTCCCCTCGAAAGCACCGAGAGCTGGTCCGTCGTAGTGTGATGACGTAGCCACACAAGAGAGGAGGATATGGAGAGGCCTTAGCTAGTCTAGAGGGTGTTGGTCTGCCCCGGTAGACGGGGTCGCTTTATTCGGACTTTGCCGTTCGGGCGCGTCTGCCCCGGTAGACGGGGTCGCTTTATTCGGACTTTGCCGTTCGGGCGCGTCTGCCCCGGTAGACGGGGTCGCCTCTTTCGGACTTTGCCGTTCGGGCGCGTCTGCCCCGGTAGACGGGGTCGCCTCTTTCGGACTTTGCCGTTCGGGCGCGTCTGGCCCGGTAGACGGGGTCGCTTTATTCGGACTTTGCCGTTCGGGCGCGTCTGCCCCGGTAGACGGGGTTGCCTCTTTCGGACTTTGCCGTTCCGGCGCGTCTGCCCCGGTAGACGGGGTCGCTTTATTCGGACTTTGCCGTTCGGGCGCGTCTGCCCCGGTAGACGGGGTCGCTTTATTCGGACTTTGCCGTTCGGGCGCGTCTGGCCCGGTAGACGGGGTCGCTTTATTCGGACTTTGCCGTTCGGGCGCGTCTGCCCCGGTAGACGGGGTTGCCTCTTTCGGACTTTGCCGTTCCGGCGCGTCTGCCCCGGTAGACGGGGTCGCTTTATTCGGACTTTGCCGTTCGGGCGCGTCTGCCCCGGTAGACGGGGTCGCTTTATTCGGACTTTGCCGTTCGGGCGCGTCTGCCCCGGTAGACGGGGTCGCTTTATTCGGACTTTGCCGTTCGGGCGCGTCTGCCCCGGTAGACGGGGTCGCTTTATTCGGACTTTGCCGTTCGGGCGCGTCTGCCCCGGTAGACGGGGTCGCTTTATTCGGACTTTGCCGTTCGGGCGCGTCTGCCCCGGTAGACGGGGTCGCCTCTTTCGGACTTTGCCGTTCGGGCGCGTCTGCCCCGGTAGACGGGGTCGCCTCTTTCGGACTTTGCCGTTCGGGCGCGTCTGGCCCGGTAGACGGGGTCGCTTTATTCGGACTTTGCCGTTCGGGCGCGTCTGCCCCGGTAGACGGGGTTGCCTCTTTCGGACTTTGCCGTTCCGGCGCGTCTGCCCCGGTAGACGGGGTCGCTTTATTCGGACTTTGCCGTTCGGGCGCGTCTGCCCCGGTAGACGGGGTCGCTTTATTCGGACTTTGCCGTTCGGGCGCGTCTGGCCCGGTAGACGGGGTCGCTTTATTCGGACTTTGCCGTTCGGGCGCGTCTGCCCCGGTAGACGGGGTTGCCTCTTTCGGACTTTGCCGTTCCGGCGCGTCTGCCCCGGTAGACGGGGTCGCCTCTTTCGGACTTTGCCGTTCGGGCGCGTCTGCCCCGGTAGACGGGGTCGCCTCTTTCGGACTTTGCCGTTCGGGCGCGTCTGGCCCGGTAGACGGGGTCGCTTTATTCGGACTTTGCCGTTCGGGCGCGTCTGCCCCGGTAGACGGGGTCGCTTTATTCGGACTTTGCCGTTCGGGCGCGTCTGCCCCGGTAGACGGGGTTGCCTCTTTCGGACTTTGCCGTTCCGGCGCGTCTGCCCCGGTAGACGGGGTCGCTTTATTCGGACTTTGCCGTTCGGGCGCGTCTGCCCCGGTAGACGGGGTCGCTTTATTCGGACTTTGCCGTTCGGGCGCGTCTGCCCCGGTAGACGGGGTCGCCTCTTTCGGACTTTGCCGTTCGGGCGCGTCTGCCCCGGTAGACGGGGTCGCCTCTTTCGGACTTTGCCGTTCGGGCGCGTCTGGCCCGGTAGACGGGGTCGCTTTATTCGGACTTTGCCGTTCGGGCGCGTCTGCCCCGGTAGACGGGGTTGCCTCTTTCGGACTTTGCCGTTCCGGCGCGTCTGCCCCGGTAGACGGGGTTGCCTCTTTCGGACTTTGCCGTTCCGGCGCGTCTGCCCCGGTAGACGGGGTCGCTTTATTCGGACTTTGCCGTTCGGGCGCGTCTGCCCCGGTAGACGGGGTCGCTTTATTCGGACTTTGCCGTTCGGGCGCGTCTGCCCCGGTAGACGGGGTCGCCTCTTTCGGACTTTGCCGTTCGGGCGCGTCTGCCCCGGTAGACGGGGTCGCCTCTTTCGGACTTTGCCGTTCGGGCGCGTCTGGCCCGGTAGACGGGGTCGCTTTATTCGGACTTTGCCGTTCGGGCGCGTCTGCCCCGGTAGACGGGGTTGCCTCTTTCGGACTTTGCCGTTCCGGCGCGTCTGCCCCGGTAGACGGGGTCGCTTTATTCGGACTTTGCCGTTCGGGCGCGTCTGGCCCGGTAGACGGGGTCGCTTTATTCGGACTTTGCCGTTCGGGCGCGTCTGGCCCGGTAGACGGGGTCGCTTTATTCGGACTTTGCCGTTCGGGCGCGTCTGCCCCGGTAGACGGGGTTGCCTCTTTCGGACTTTGCCGTTCCGGCGCGTCTGCCCCGGTAGACGGGGTCGCTTTATTCGGACTTTGCCGTTCGGGCGCGTCTGCCCCGGTAGACGGGGTCGCTTTATTCGGACTTTGCCGTTCGGGCGCGTCTGCCCCGGTAGACGGGGTCGCTTTATTCGGACTTTGCCGTTCGGGCGCGTCTGCCCCGGTAGACGGGGTCGCCTCTTTCGGACTTTGCCGTTCGGGCGCGTCTGCCCCGGTAGACGGGGTCGCCTCTTTCGGACTTTGCCGTTCGGGCGCGTCTGCCCCGGTAGACGGGGTCGCTTTATTCGGACTTTGCCGTTCGGGCGCGTTCGCCCCGGCCGACGCGGGACGAAAGTCGTTTGCGACTTTGCCTTCCCTGTGTAGGGCGTTCAAAGGCGAATCTTTTGTTACCAATCTCGTCACTTTGCTGCCAGTCTGGGCCGAGATACGTGCGATTGAACGGTATCGCCTAGGCAGACGCGGTACGGGGTTTTCGAATTTTTAAAGGTCCTTTTCTTTGGCGGAGCACGACGAATTTTACAGCGCCGCGTCGGCCGCGCTGCGGCGCATCTTTTTCGATCATCACATTGCGGTCGGAGCAGCGGGCGATTAACCGCTCGCGACAGGGAGACTTTGACCATTTCAAACTTTTCACGGCCGGCCCCTATGTCTCAAGCCTACGAATTTGAAGTCAGTGTGCAGGCGAATCTTTTGCCACCGGTCCCGTCGTTTTCCTGCCATTCTCGCTCGAGATAGGGGCGATTCAACAGTCTCGCCTAGGCAGACGCGGTCCCGCCTAGGCAGACGCGGTTCCCTCCCCGGCGAACGCGGTAAATGGTCTTCGAGTTTTTAGAGGCACTTTTACCTGGCGGAACGCGACGAAATTTACGCCACGCGTCGGCCGCGCCGGCGCGCATCTTGTGCAGTCATCCCCGACCCGCTGCTTCCAATGTAGCCGGAGCAGCGGGTGATTGACCAGTCTCGCAAGGGGCCGCCTTTTCGAATTCTCGCGGCCGTCGCCTTGAGCGCAGCCGCTCAGTTTTTAGTTGCGCGCGTTGGGCTGAGAAGGGCGAACATTTTGAGACCTCTCCCGTCCCTTTCGCGCAACGCAAGGCAGAGTTACGCTCGTTTGAAGCTCGCCTAGGCAGACGCGGTCCCGCCTAGGCAGACGCGGTTGCCTCCCCGGCGGACGCGGTGAACGGTCTTCGAACTTTTAAGGGCACTTTTAACTGGCGGAACGCGACGAAATTTACGCCACGTGTCGGCCGCACCGCGACGCATCTTGTGCAGTCATCGCCGACTCGCTGCTTCCAATGCAGCCGGAGCAGCGGGCGATTGACCAGGCTCGCAAGGGGCCGCCTTTTGTAATCTTCGCGGCCGTTCCCGTGGGCGAATCCGCTCCATTTTTAGATCCGCGTGTGGGGCTGAGAAAGGCGAACATTTTGAGACCTTTCTCGTCCCTTTCGCGCAACGCGAGTGAGAGTTACGCTCGTTTGAAGCTCGCCTAGGCAGACGCGGTCCCGCCTAGGCAGACGCGGTAAATGGTCTTCGAATTTTTAAAGGCACTTTGAACTGGCGGAGCGCGACGAAATTTACGCCACGGTTCGGCCGCGCCGGCGCGCATCTTGTGCAGTTATCGCGGACTCGCTGCTTGCACTGTAGCCGGAGCAGCAGGTGATTGACCAGGCTCGCAAGGGGCCGCCTTTTCTAGTCTTCGCGGCGGTTCCCGTGGGCGCAGCCGCTCAATTTCTAGTTCCGCGCGTTGGGCTGAGAGAGGCGAACATTTTGAGACCTTTCCCGTCCCTTTCGCGCAACGCAAGTGAGAGTTACGCTCGTTTGAAGCTCGCCTAGGCAGACGCGGTCCCGCCTAGGCAGACGCGGTTGCCTCCCCGGCGGACGCGGTAAACGGTCTTCGAGTTTTTAAAGGCACTTTGAACTGGCGGAGCGCGACCAAATTTACGCCACGGTTCGGCCGCGCAGGCGCGCATCTTGTGCAGTTATCGCGGACTCGCTGCTTGCACTGTAGCCGGAGCAGCAGGTGATTGACCAGGCTCGCAAGGGGCCGCCTTTTCTAATCTTCGCGGCGGTTCCCGTGGGCGCAGCCGCTCAATTTTTAGTTCCGCGTGTGGGGCTGAGAAAGGCGAACATTTTGAGACCTTTCCCGTCCCTTTCGCGCAACGCAAGTGAGAGTTACGCTCGTTTGAAGCTCGCCTAGGCAGACGCGGTCCCGCCTAGGCAGACGCGGTAAATGGTCTTCGAATTTTTAAAGGCACTTTGAACTGGCGGAACGCGACGAAATTTACGCCACGGTTCGGCCGCGCAGGCGCGCATCTTGTGCAGTTATCGCGGACTCGCTGCTTGCACTGTAGCCGGAGCAGCAGGTGATTGACCAGGCTCGCAAGGGGCCGCCTTTTCTAATCTTCGCGGCCGTTCCCGTGGGCGAATCCGCTCCATTTTTAGATCCGCGTGTGGGGCCGAGAAAGGCGAACATTTTGAGACCTTTCCCGTCCCTTTCGCGCAACGCAAGTGAGAGTTACGCTCGTTTGAAGCTCGCCTAGGCAGACGCGGTCCCGCCTAGGCAGACGCGGTAAATGGTCTTCGAATTTTTAAAGGCACTTTGAACTGGCGGAGCGCGACGAAATTTACGCCACGGTTCGGCCGCGCCGGCGCGCATCTTGTGCAGTTATCGCGGACTCGCTGCTTGCACTGTAGCCGGAGCAGCACGTGATTGACCAGGCTCGCAAGGGGCCGCCTTTTCTAATCTTCGCGGCCGTTCCCGTGGGCGAATCCGCTCCATTTTTAGATCCGCGTGTGGGGCCGAGAAAGGCGAACATTTTGAGACCTTTCCCGTCCCTTTCGCGCAACGCAAGTGAGAGTTACGCTCGTTTGAAGCTCGCCTAGGCAGACGCGGTCCCGCCTAGGCAGACGCGGTAAATGGTCTTCGAATTTTTAAAGGCACTTTGAACTGGCGGAGCGCGACGAAATTTACGCCACGGTTCGGCCGCGCCGGCGCGCATCTTGTGCAGTTATCGCGGACTCGCTGCTTGCACTGTAGCCGGAGCAGCACGTGATTGACCAGGCTCGCAAGGGGCCGCCTTTTCTAATCTTCGCGGCCGTTCCCGTGGGCGAATCCGCTCCATTTTTAGATCCGCGTGTGGGGCCGAGAAAGGCGAACATTTTGAGACCTTTCCCGTCCCTTTCGCGCAACGCAAGTGAGAGTTACGCTCGTTTGAAGCTCGCCTAGGCAGACGCGGTCCCGCCTAGGCAGACGCGGTTGCCTCCCCGGCGGACGCGGTAAATGGTCTTCGAATTTTTAAAGGCACTTTGAACTGGCGGAGCGCGACGAAATTTACGCCACGGTTCGGCCGCGCCGGCGCGCATCTTGTGCAGTTATCGCGGACTCGCTGCTTGCACTGTAGCCGGAGCAGCAGGTGATTGACCAGGCTCGCAAGGGGCCGCCTTTTCTAATCTTCGCGGCCGTTCCCGTGGGCGAATCCGCTCCATTTTTAGATCCGCGTGTGGGGCTGAGAAAGGCGAACATTTTGAGGCCTTTCCCGTCCCTTTCGCGCAACGCAAGTGAGAGTTACGCTCGTTTGAAGCTCGCCTAGGCAGACGCGGTCCCGCCTAGGCAGACGCGGTTGCCTCCCCGGCGGACGCGGTAAATGGTCTTCGAGTTTTTAAAGGCACTTTGAACTGGCGGAGCGCGACCAAATTTACGCCACGGTTCGGCCGCGCCGGCGCGCATCTTGTGCTGTCATCGCGGACTCGCTGCTTGCACTGTAGCCGGAGCAGCGGGTGATTGACCAGGCTCGCAAGGGGCCGCCTTTTCTAATCTTCGCGGCCGCTGCCGTGGGCGAATCCGCTCCATTTTTAGTTCCGCGCGTTGGGCTGAGAAAGGCGAACATTTTGAGACCTTTCTCGTCCCTTTCGCGCAACGCAAGTGAGAGTTACGCTCGTTTGAAGCTCGCCTAGGCAGACGCGGTCCCGCCTAGGCAGACGCGGTTGCCTCCCCGGCGGACGCGGTAAACGGTCTTCGAATTTTTAAAGGCACTTTGAACTGGCGGAGCGCGACGAAATTTACGCCACGGTTCGGCCGCGCCGGCGCGCATCTTGTGCAGTCATCGCCGACTCGCTGCTTCCACTGCAGCCGGAGCAGCGGGCGATTGACCAGGCTCGCAAGGGGCCGCCTTTTCTAATCTTCGCGGCTGTTCCCGTGGGCGCAGCCGCTCAATTTTTAGTTCCGCGTGTTGGGCTGAGAGAGGCGAATATTTTGAGACCTTTCCCGTCCCTTTCGCGCAACGCAAGTGAGAGTTACGCTCGTTTGAAGCTCGCCTAGGCAGACGCGGTCCCGCCTAGGCAGACGCGGTTGCCTCCCCGGCGGACGCGGTAAACGGTCTTCGAGTTTTTAAAGGCACTTTGAACTGGCGGAGCGCGACCAAATTTACGCCACGGTTCGGCCGCGCCGGCGCGCATCTTGTGCAGTCATCGCCGACCCGCTGCTTGCACTGTAGCCGGAGCAGCGGGCGATTGAGCAGTCTCGCAAGGGGCCGCCTTTTCTAATCTTCGCGGCCGTTCCCGTGGGCGAATCCGCTCCATTTTTAGATCCGCGTGTGGGGCTGAGAAAGGCGAACATTTTGAGACCTTTCCCGTCCCTTTCGCCCAACGCAAGTGAGAGTTACGCTCGTTTGAAGCTCGCCTAGGCAGACGCGGTTGCCTCCCCGGCGGACGCGGTAAATGGTCTTCGAGTTTTTAAAGGCACTTTGAACTGGCGGAGCGCGACCAAATTTACGCCACGGTTCGGCCGCGCCGGCGCGCATCTTGTGCTGTCATCGCGGACTCGCTGCTTGCACTGTAGCCGGAGCAGCGGGCGATTGACCAGTATCGCAAGGGGCCGCCTTTTCTAATCTTCGCGGCCGTTCCCGTGGGCGAATCCGCTCCATTTTTAGTTCCGCGCGTTGGGCTGAGAAAGGCGAACATTTTGAGACCTTTCCCGTCCGTTTCGCGCAACGCAAGTGAGAGTTACGCTCGTTTGAAGCTCGCCTAGGCAGACGCGGTCCCGCCTAGGCAGACGCGGTTGCCTCCCCGGCGGACGCGGTAAACGGTCTTCGAATTTTTAAAGGCACTTTGAACTGGCGGAGCGCGACGAAATTTACGCCACGGTTCGGCCGCGCCGGCGCGCATCTTGTGCAGTCATCGCCGACCCGCTGCGTCCACTGCAGCCGGAGCAGCGGGCGATTGACCAGTATCGCAAGGGGCCGCCTTTTCGAATTCTCGCGGCCGTTGCCTTGAGCGCAGCCGCTCAATTTCTAGTTGCGCGCGTTGGGCTGAGAAAGGCGAACATTTTGAGACCTTTCCCGTCCGTTTCGCGCAACGCAAGTGAGAGTTGCGCTCGTTTGAAGCTCGCCTAGGCAGACGCGGTCCCGCCTAGGCAGACGCGGTAAATTGTCTTCGAATTTTTAAAGGCACTTTGAACTGGCGGAGCGCGACGAAATTTACGCCACGGTTCGGCCGCGCCGGCGCGCATCTTGTGCAGTTATCGCGGACTCGCTGCTTGCACTGTAGCCGGAGCAGCAGGTGATTGACCAGGCTCGCAAGGGGCCGCCTTTTCTAATCTTCGCGGCCGTTCCCGTGGACGAATCCGCTCCATTTTTAGATCCGCGTGTGGGGCTGAGAAAGGCGAGCATTTTGAGACCTTTCTCGTCCCTTTCGCGCAACGCAAGTGAGAGTTACGCTCGTTTGAAGCTCGCCTAGGCAGACGCGGTCCCGCCTAGGCAGACGCGGTTGCCTCCCCGGCGGACGCGGTAAACGGTTTTCGAATATTTAAAGGCACTTTCACCTGGCGGAACGAGACGAAATTTACGCCACGTGTCGGCCGCGCTGCCGCCCATCTTGTGCAGTCCTCCTCGACCCGCTGCTTCCACTGTAGCCGGAGCAGCGGGTGATTGACCAGGTTCGCAAGGGGCCGCCTTTTCGAATGTTCACGGCCGTTCCCGTGGGCGCAGCCGCTCAATTTTTAGTTCCGCGTGTGGGGCTGAGAAAGGCGAATATTTTGAGACCTTTCCCGTCCCTTTCGCGCAACGGAAGGCAGAGTTACGTTCGTTTGAAGCCCGCTCCGGTAGACGCGCTTATGACCCGCGGGGGTCTGGGTACTTATCGCTGCATATATAAGGGGGCATACCGCCTAGGCAGACGCGAAACAGTAAAGCGTCCGCTTTGTCAGCAAAGTCCGAAACGGACCTCTCGACGCCCGGGAGGTGAATTCGGGCTTTAGGCGGCCTCGGCAGATGTGATTTTCATGAGTTTGTGCATTATTTATGCGAGTTTTGCGGCGAACGCGCCTCGAGTACGGCGGCTCGCCCGACGGCTATGTCCACGAGTACGGCTCGTGCGGGGCGCCGCGGAAGCGCGGTTGTGCGATGCCGCAGCAAAGCGCGCACGATTTGAGTGGCTTTTGCGGCGAACGCTCCTCGAGTACGGCGGTTCGCCCGATGACAATGTCCACGAGTACGGCTCGTGCGGGGCGCCGCGGAAGTGCTTTTTTGCGATGCCGCAGCAAAGCGCGCTCGATTTGAGGGGCTCTTGCCGCCAACGCGCCTCGAGTACGGCGGTTGGCCCGATGACAATGTCCACGAGTACGGCTCGTGCGGGGCGCCGGGGAAGCGCTTTTGTGCGATGCCGCAGGAAAGCGCGCACGTTTTGAGCGGCTCTTGCGGCGAACGCGCCTCGAGTACGGCGGTTCGCCCGACGGCTATGTCCACGAGTACGGCTCGTGCGGGGCGCCGGGGCAGCGCTTTCGTGCGATGCCGCAGGAAAGCGTGCACGATTTGAGCGGCTCTTGCGGCGAACGCGCCTCGAGTACGGCGGTTCGCCCGATGACCATGTCCACGAGTACGGCTCGTGCGGGGCGCCGGGGCAGCGCTTTCGTGCGATGCCGCAGGAAAGCGCGCACGATTTGAGCGGCTCTTGCGGCGAACGCGCCTCGAGTACGGCGGTTCGCCCGATGACCATGTCCACGAGTACGGCTCGTGCGGGGCGCCGGGGCAGCGCTTTCGTGCGATGCCGCAGGAAAGCGCGCACGATTTGAGCGGCTCTTGCGGCGAACGCGCCTCGAGTACGGCGCTTCGCCCGACGGCTATGTCCACGAGTACGGCTCGTGCGGGGCGCCGGGGATGCGCTTTTGTGCGATGCCGCAGCAAAGCGCGCACGATTTGTGGGGGTCTTGCCGCCAACGCGCCTCGAGTACGGCGGTTCGCCCGATGACAATGTCCACGAGTACGGCTCGTGCGGGGCGCCGGGGCAGCGCTTTCGTGCGATGCCGCAGGAAAGCGCGCACGATTTGAGCGGCTCTTGCGGCGAACGCGCCTCGAGTACGGCGGTTCGCCCGACGGCTATGTCCACGAGTACGGCTCGTGCGGGGCGCCGCGGAAGCGCGGCGTTGTGATGCCGCGGCAAAGCGCGCACGATTTGTGCGGCCCTTGCGGCGAAAGTGGCACGAGTACGGCGATTTACTCACCCACGGAGGTCTGGGTACTTATCGCTGCTATTATATGGGGGTCCCAGTGGAGCAGTCGGCGGCGCGCGCCCGCGTGTGCGCGCCGTGACCGGGTCTGATATGCGGCCTCGTGCCCAGCGTGTCCCCGTCCCTCGGACCCCACGGCATTCGTCTGCAGCCTCATCCGCGTCTGCGATAGGGGCTGGTTGTCGGACGACGCTGTTTCCACGTTTTACGAGGTGTGTTCCGTGCTACCCGGACTCGATTCCGTGCGAGCGCGCCGAAGACGCGGGCGTGTCCCGTCGTCTGGCGGCTTGGCCGTCTCGGCTACGCAGCAAGCGCCGTCCAGTTGCCTAATGCTGCGGCCCTAGAGGCCGATGTGCGCACTGGTGGGCGCGTTACAAATGCTTTGCCTAAAGGCACACGTGCTCTCTTGCCGCGTGGCGATTGCCGTACCTACGGGTCGGATGCCGCAGCGAGCTCGAACGATGCACGGGCAGCGCAAGCTGCCGCGAAAAAGATGCGTCGCGCGCTGGGGGTTTATGGCGGCCCTATCGGCGGCGACGAGGCACCCTTCTGGGGCGAAAAGGGAATGCCTATGCATCATACCTGGTTGATCCTGCCAGTAATCATATGCTTGTCTCAAAGATTAAGCCATGCATGTCTAAGTACATGCCGAAATAAGGCGAAACCGCGAATGGCTCATTAAATCAGTTATGGTTCCTTAGATCGTTTCTTTCTACTTGGACAACTGTGGCAATTCTAGAGCTAATACATGCATTGAGCCTGAAGGCCTTTGGCTGACGGGCGCTTTTATTAGACCAAGACCCATCGGGCTCTGCCCGTACTCTGTGGTGACTCTGGATAACTTTGTGCTGATCGCATGGCCATGAGCCGGCGACGTTTCTTTCAAGTGTCTGCCTTATCAACTTTCGATGGTAGGTTACTTGCCTACCATGGTTGTTACGGGTAACGGAGAATCAGGGTTCGATTCCGGAGAGGGAGCCTGAGAAACGGCTACCACATCCAAGGAAGGCAGCAGGCGCGCAAATTACCCACTCCCGGCACGGGGAGGTAGTGACGAAAAATAACAATACGGGACTCTTTTGAGGCCCCGTAATTGAAATGAGTACACTCTAAATCCTTTAACGAGGATCAATTGGAGGGCAAGTCTGGTGCCAGCAGCCGCGGTAATTCCAGCTCCAATAGCGTATACTAAAGCTGCTGCGGTTAAAAAGCTCGTAGTTGGATCTCAGTTCCAGACGAGTAGTGCATCTACCCGATGCGACGGCTCGGACTGAACATCATGCCGGTCCTCTCTTGGTGCCCTTCATTGGTGCGTCTCGAGGTGGCCTGCGCTTTTACTTTGAAAAAATTAGAGTGCTCAACGCAGGCGAGTCGCCTGAATAAACTTGCATGGAATAATAGAACAAGACCCCGTTTCTGTTCTGTTGGTTTTTGGAATACGGGGTAATGATTAAGAGGGACAGACGGGGGCATTCGTATTGCGGCGCTAGAGGTGAAATTCTTGGACCGTCGCAAGACGAACTACTGCGAAAGCATTTGCCAAGAATGTTTTCTTTGATCAAGAACGAAAGTCAGAGGTTCGAAGGCGATCAGATACCGCCCTAGTTCTGACCATAAACGATGCCAACCAGCGATCCGCCTGAGTTACTCAAATGACTCGGCGGGCAGCTTCCGGGAAACCAAAGTATTTGGGTTCCGGGGGAAGTATGGTTGCAAAGCTGAAACTTAAAGGAATTGACGGAAGGGCACCACCAGGAGTGGAGCCTGCGGCTTAATTTGACTCAACACGGGAAAACTTACCCGGCCCGGACACTGGGAGGATTGACAGATTGAGAGCTCTTTCTTGATTCGGTGGATGGTGGTGCATGGCCGTTCTTAGTTGGTGGAGCGATTTGTCTGGTTAATTCCGATAACGAACGAGACTCTAGCCTATTAAATAGGTGCGGGGTTCCCAGCACCTTACAACCTTCTTAGAGGGACAAGCGGCTCCTAGCCGCACGAAACAGAGCAATAACAGGTCTGTGATGCCCTTAGATGTCCGGGGCCGCACGCGCGCTACACTGAAGGAAGCAGCGTGTCTTTATCCCTGTCTGAAAAGACTGGGTAACCCGTGGAACTTCTTTCGTGATTGGGATAGGGGCTTGCAATTGTTCCCCTTGAACGAGGAATTCCCAGTAAGCGCGAGTCATAAGCTCGCGTTGATTACGTCCCTGCCCTTTGTACACACCGCCCGTCGCTACTACCGATTGAATGATTTAGTGAGGTCTTCGGACCGATGTCCGGCGCGGCCTTTCGGTTGCGCCGGTCTGTTGGAAAGATGACCAAACTTGATCATTTAGAGGAAGTAAAAGTCGTAACAAGGTTTCCGTAGGTGAACCTGCGGAAGGATCATTACCGGATTGTGCTTGTCACACCCGGCGCCGCCCCCACTTATAAGCGGGGGAAGGCCTCAACCGCGGAGTTGCGAGATTCTGAAGCCGCTTCTCTGCACAAACTGTTGCGCCCAGCGGAGCTCCGTCACCAAGGGAAAGTCGGACGGGCTGTATCCGCAGGTTTGAACGGCGTAACGCACCACTCATGGTGGGCTTTCGGTTGTCGACAACCGTCGAAGAGGCGCAAACAGAGCCGGTAGGCAGGCCGAGGGAAAGGCCTGCCCGCTGCCAAGGGAACGGCGGCTGCTGCGAAGTACGAAAGGAAACGCTGCTCGCTGGCTTTGTCGTGTTGCGACCACGAGTCGGTAGGCGGGCCGAGGGAAAGGCCTGCCCGCTGCCAAGGGAACGGCGGCGGCTGCTGCGAAGTACGAAAGGAAACGCTGCTCGCTGGCTTTGTCGTGTTGCGACCACGAGTCGGTAGGCGGGCCGAGGGAAAGGCCTGCCCGCTGCCAAGGGAACGGCGGCGGCTGCTGCGAAGTACGAAAGGAAACGCTGCTCGCTGGCTTTGTCGTGTTGCGACCACGAGTCGGTAGGCGGGCCGAGGGAAAGGCCTGCCCGCTGCCAAGGGAACGGCGGCGGCTGCTGCGAAGTACGAGAGGAACCGCGGCTCGCTGGCTTTGTCGTGTTGCGACCACCAGTCGGTAGGCGGGCCGAGGGAAAGGCCTGCCCGCTGCCAAGGGAACGGCGGCGGCTGCTGCGAAGTACGAGAGGAACCGCGGCTCGCTGGCTGGGAAACTGCGCTTCTGCGCGACGCGCACGCGGCGGGACGCGCGCGGCCCAGGGAACGGCCGCGCGCGAAAGGTCTCGCACTGCGGGCGCGGAGTCTGACGCCGCGCCGACGGCGCGAAAGGAGGCACCGGGACCGAAAAGGACGAGGGATTATAATCCCGCACTTTGAACGCATTCGCGGCAGCCGGGTTCTCTTGCTGCTTCGTCCTTCCCAGCCTTCGAGTAGTCTGTCGGTGCGCTACCGAAACGCCGTCCATGGCACTGTGGCCGGTGGGCTCCTATTGCGGGAGTAGACTGATGAACGTCCGCTTTGCGGCTTGTTCCAAGTACGCGCTGCGTAGCCACGGCTAGGCGGTGCCTGTCTCCTTGCGAAGCAATGATGTGGCGAAATGGTCGAGTAGGGAGCAGCACGATGGCGCACCCGGGGGCGACCGGACCGGGGGGCGTTGGGAAAACCCCCTCCCCTACAAAAGGGTGCAGCAGCGGTAGGCGGTGATGACTCGCCTTGAAAGATGTGAACAGCAGTTGAGTGTGAACAGCAACAAAAAAAACCGCTGCTGGAGTCCGGGGGTAGCGTCGCTGCAGATCGCAGAAAGGTGCGTGAGGACGGTGGCACAGAGCTCCAAGAATGTATATTTCTAGCAAACGCCGGTGCTTCGAGGTGTTCTGCGGTCAGGCCCGTGCGGGCGGAGCGGGCGTGCCCAAGAAGGCACAAGAAGACCCACCTCTGATGAAGACCGGAATTGGAGCGTCACGCGTCGGCTCAGCACTTCTGCCTTAGTGGTTGCCAAATGCCTCGTCATCCTATTAGTGACGCGCAAGCCATTATCGCACAAAAGCTTCGAGAGACTTTGCTCGCTTTGGCTTTGAGGCACGCGCAGCATGCCGAACGGACGGCTGCGAGGCGCGAAAGACGTCGGTCGAAACTGCGACTGGAGACCAGGGGAAAAGCCCGGTGCCTAAAACCCTGGTTGTACTGTACGGATTTGAACAAACCAAACGCACGACTCTAAGCGGTGGATCACTCGGTTCTCGGGTCGATGAAGAACGCAGCCAGCTGCGAGACTTGGTGTGAATTGCAGGACACACTGAGCACTGATTCTTCGAACGCACATTGCGCCCTTGGGTCTTCCCTTGGGTTCGTCTGTCTGAGGGTCGGATCATATATCAAGAGAGGCGCCGGCGCCCGGGGATGGCGCGGCCGGCGACTCGTTTTGACCGTGTCGGCAAAGAGGACGGCTCTGTACGGAACGCCGAAGATCCCTCGAAAGACTTTGCGAATGAGGAGGAGAGCGGGTCGAACCCTTCAGCCGCGCGCAAAGCGGCAGAGTCGGGTCGCCCTGCGCTGACGTAACGCGGGCCGGCGGCTGCTAGCCGTAGAGCGTCACGCCTCAGAAAGCGACCGCCGCAGGAAGGGATTACCTGCAGGGAAAGAGCGGTCCGACGGGAGACGAGGCTGTTTGGACGGGCGGCGAAGCGCTGCCTGCTGGCCCGCGGAGAAGTAGCCGAACTGCTGCGAGAAGCGCAGAGACGGGAACGCCCTGTTCCGGGCACGCCCGCGCGAGAAAAAGGGATACCTCGCGCGGGGTGCAGGGAGGTGACGGGCGCGAGCGCGGTG